>NC_086445.1:969184007-969484007 GCF_028390025.1 Pseudophryne corroboree | reverse complement strand
TCACCTCTTTTACCAGTTGGATATTACTAGAGATGTGCGGCGGGCACTTTTCGTGCTTTGGTTTTGGTTCTAATTCCACTTTCGTGTTTTGGTTTTGGCTTGGTTTTACCAAAACCACCCTTTCGTGTTTTGGTTTTGGTTTTGGATCTGGATGATTTTTGAAAAAAACCTAAAAACAGCTAAAATTACAGAATTTGGGGGTAATTTTGCTCCTACGGTATTATTAACCTCAATAATATTCATTTCCACTCATTTAGAGTCTATTCTGAACACCTCACACCTCACAATATTGTTTTTAGGCCTAAAAGTTGCACCGAGGTGGCTGTATGACTAAGCTAAGCAACACAAGTGTGCAGCACAAACACCTGGCCCATCTAGGAGTGACACTGCAGTTGCAGACAGGATGGCAGATTAAAAAATATGCCCCAAACAGCACATGATGCAAAGAAGAAAAAGAGGTGCAATGAGGTAGCTGGATGGCCAAGCTAAGCGACACAAGTGTGCGGCACAAACACCTGTCCTATCTAGGAGTGGCATTGCAGTTACAGACAGGACGGCACAAAAAAAACTAGTCACCTAACAGCACATGATCCAAAGAAGAAAAAGAGGTGCAACATGGAATTGTCCTTGGGCCCTCCCACCCACTCTTATGTTGTATAAACAGGACATGCACACTTTAACAAACCCATCATTTCAGCGACAGGGTCTGCCACACAACTGTGGCTGAAGTGACTGGTTTGTTTGGGACCACACCAAAAAAAGAAGCAATCTCTCCTTGCACAAACTTGCTCTACAGAGGCAAGATGTCCGCCTCATCCTCATCCTCCGATTCCTCACCCCTTTCACTGTGTACATCCTCCTCACAGAGTATTAATTCGTCCCCACTGGAATCCACCATCACAGGTCCCTGTGTACTTTCTGGAGGCAATTGCTGGTAAAGGTCTTCCCTGAGGATTTAATAATTCATTTTGATGAACATCATCTTCTCCACATTAAGTGGAAGTAACCTCCTACGCCAATCGCTGACAAGGTTACCGGCTGCACTAAACACTCTTTCGGAGTACACACTGGAGGGAGGGCAACTTAGGTAAAATAAAGTCATTTTGTGCAAGGGCCTCCAAATTGCCTCTTTTTCTTGCCAGTATACATACGGACTGTCTGACGTGCCTACTTGAATGCATTCACTCATATAATCCTCCAGCATTCTTTCAATGTTGACAGAATCATATGCAGTGACAGTAGACATATCAGTAATCGTTGGCAGGTCCTTCAGTCCGGACCAGGTGTCAGCTTTCACTCCTGACTGCCCTGCATCACCGCCAGCAGGTGGGCTAGGAAATCTTATCCATTTCCTTGCAGCCCCAGTGGCGGGAGTAATTGAAGGATGAGCTGTTGATGGGTCACGTTCCGCTTGAGTTGACAATTTACTAACCAGAAGGTCTTTGCACCTCTGCACACTTGTGTCTGCTGGAAAGAGAAATACAACATAGGCTTTAAACCTAGGATCGATCACGGTGGCCAAAATGCAGTGCTCTGATTTCAACAGATTGACCACCCTTGAATCCTGGCAAAGTGAATGAAGGGCTCCATCTACAAGTCCCATATGCCTAGCGGAATCGCTCCGTCTTAGCTCCTCCGTCAATTTCTCCAGCTGCTTCTGCAAAAGCCTGCTGAGGGGAATGACCTGACTCAAGCTGGCAGTGTCTGAACTGACTTCACGTGTGGCAAGTTCGAAGGGTTGGAGAACCTTGCACAAGATGGAAATCATTCTCCACTGCGCTTGAGTCAGGTGCATTCCCCCTCCTTTGCCTATATTGTAGGTGGATGTATAGGCTTGAATGGCCTTTTGCTGCTCCTCCATCCTCTGAAGCATATAGAGTGTTGAATTCCACCTCGTTACCATCTCTTGCTTCAGTTGATGGCGGGGCAGGTTCAGGAGTGCTTGCTGGCGCTCCTGTCTTCGGCACGCAGTGGCAGAATGCCGAAAGTGTCCCGCAATTTTTTTGGCCACTGACAGCATCTCCTGCCCACCCCTGTCATTTTTAAAAAAAAATTCTGCTCCACCAAATTAATTGTATGTGCAAAACATGGGACATGCTGGAATTTGCCCAGATGTAATGCACGTACAATATTGGTGGCATTGTCCGATATCACAAATCCACAGTAGAGTCCAATTTGGGTAAGCCATTCTGCAATGATGTTCCTCAGTTTCCATGAGGTTGTAAGCTGTGAGCTTCGTAAGGAAAGTGGTGATACAAAGCGTAGCCTGCCTAGGAATGAGTTGGCATTTGCGAGATGCTGCTACTGTTGCCGCTGCTGTTGTTGCTGCGGGAGGCCATACATCTACCCAGTGGGCTGTTACAGTCATATAGTCCTTAGTTTTCCACTTGTCCACATGTCTGTGGTTAAGTGGACACTGGATACAACTGCATTTTTTAGGACACTGGTGACTCTTTTTCTGACGTCTGTGTACATTCTCGGTATCACTTGACTAGAAAACTGAAACCAAGATGGGATTTGATACCGGGGACACAGTACCTTAAAAAATTCTCTAAGTCCCACTGAACTAATGTTGGATACCGGATGCACCTCTAACACCAACATAACTGTCAAGGCCTCAGTTATCCACTTTGCAAAAGGATGACTGCTGTCATAGTTCATCTTCCTCACAAAGGACTGTTGGACAGTCAATTGCTTACTGGAAGTAGTACAAGTGGTCTTCCGACTTCCCCTCTGGGATGACGATCGACTCCCAGCAGCAACAACAGCAGCTGCAGCAACAGCAGATGTACCACTCAAGGATCCTATGGAGGAATCCCGGTTAGGTGAGGACTCCACAGTCTTGACAGTGACATGGCCTGCAGGACTACGGATGTTCCTGACTGAGGAGGAAGTTGACATTGAGGGAGTTGGTGGTGTGACTTGCAGGAGCTTGGGTACAGGAGGAAGAAGGGATTTAGGTGTCAGTGGACTGCTTATGCTCTTACACAAAGTTTTACAACTTGACACTGACTTCTGATGAATATGCAGCAAGAGGGAGGGAGGATGTTCCTAGGTGGTTAACATCCTTACCCCTACTTATTACAGATTGACAGAGGCAACAGATGGCTTGACACCTGTTGTCCGGATTTGTGGAGAAATAATAACACAATGAAGAGGTGGTTTTTTTGGTAGTTTGCCCAGGCATTACAATGGGCTTCTTCATCCCACAGACAACAGGTGCCTGACTTAAACAAAGCACATCACCATCAGAATCCTCATCGTCAACTTCCTCCTCAGCGCCAGCAACACCCATATCCTCATCCTGGTGTACTTCAACAGGGACATCTTCAATTTCAATATCAGGAACTGGACTGTGGATGCTCCTTCCAGCACTTGCAGAGGGCGTGCAAATAGTGGAAGGAGCCACCTCTTCCCATCCAGTGTTGGGAAGGTCAGGCATCGCAACTGCCGACACACTTGGACTATCCTTGGGGATTTGTGATACCATCTCAGAATGCACAGTTCTTTTCTGTGCTCTTTCCAGCTTAACGCTTTTAATTTTTCTAGCAGGAGGATGAGGGCTTCCATCGTCAATGTGAAGCTGAACCACTAGCCATGAACATAGGCCAGGTCCTCAGCCGTTCCTTGCCACTCCGTGTCGTAAATGGCATATTGCCAAGTTTACGTTTCTCCTCAGACCATTTAAATTTCTTTTTTTGGTTCTTTTTGCTGAACTTTGGCTTTTTGGATTTTACATGCCCTCTACTATCACATTGGACATCGGCTTTGGCAGTCAACGTTGATGGCATTTCATCATCTATGTCATGGCTAGTGGCAGCAGCTTCAGCACTAGGAAGAAGTCGTTCTTCTTGATCCTCAAAATTTTTGTTATCCGTTATTTTTTAAGAGTTATATGAGACAATATGCGGCACAGGAATGGCTGAAATGACTGATTGACAGGACACTACCACTGGTCAGATGCAGCACAACACAACAATACAAACAAAGGGACTTGTGGTTGTTGTTATAATTATTATTATACAGCAGCAGTGGACATATAGCAGCAGCGTATATCGTCACTGGAATGACTGATGAACAGGACACTACCACTGGTCTGATGCAGCACAACACAACAACACTTTATACAGCTACACTGGATATATTGCAGCAGAGAACACCAACACTGTGACTGGCTGGACTGATGCAGCACAATACACTGACTACACTGGATTGGACAGCATAACACAGCACCACTTTATACAGCTACACTGGATATATGGCAGCAGAGGACACCAACACTGTGACTACACTGGACTGGACTGAGCAGCACAACACAGCACAAGACTCACCACCCCACTTTCCTGCCCCCACACAGACACTGAACACTGAGGACACATCCTCTCAATACACTCTACAAGACTGGAGTGAAAATGGCCGCGACGCGTGGCTCCGTATATGGAATCCAAATCCCGCGAGAATCCGACATCGGGATGATGACGTTTTGCCGCGTTCGGTTTTCCGAGTCAGTTGGGAAAACAAGAGCCGGGCTCGGAAACGAACTCGGAAGGCAAAGTCCGGTAGGGTTCGGTTCTCTGAGAACCGAACCCGCTCATCTCTAGATATTATTCCTCTGAGTGCATGAGAAATGGCTGAAACCAGGAGTGGCAAGGAACGGCTGAGGACCTGGCCTATGTTCATGGCTAGTGGTTCAGCTTCACATGACGATGGAAGCCCTCATCCTCCTGCTAGAAAAATTAAAAGAGTTAAGATAATGTTTTCGTTCTTATCTTATATGACTTTTGTCAAACATATTTGTGTTCATACTATATGCAATACCTCAGGATCAAAACCACCAATCACTGGAAAATGACATTAATTTATCGTAATTTATACCCAATCATTACAAAAAGCCTCCGTGTAGGGAACATACTTCCTACACATAACCAGCAGACCCTTTCGGCCCCTGTCCTTCACAAAACCAGCGGACCCTTTCAGCCGCTGCTCCTCAGCCTGTACCCTGGCTCCTGAACGCATCTTGCGTCCACACTTTGCTCCCATTGTGGACTTTTTAAACACAAGCACTAAGTGGCCAATGCAAGACAACGGTGAAAAGTTCTCTGAGCGCTTTTCACCAGCTCCGTCTCCTCTGGACAGTACCACGGTCCACTCCTGTAGTGATTTCCCCGCATATCCAGTGAGGACCCTACCAGACCCCTCAGCACTGGAAGTATGAAGTATTAACAGCAATAAATTAATACCCCGACTTTTTCAGTGGAGGTTAAAAGCCTGATCTTTTTGGTTTCTTTCCACAGGAATTCTGCTTGGGAAACGTCACCAAGCCTTCCTATGGAGTTCCACCAGGAATATTTCCTGAGAGTCAGCGAAAAATTCCTTCTCTTTACACAAATCACGTCTGCATATGCTAACACAGCATGTATGATGCCGCATTTACGTGAAATTATGCAAATGGTATCACGTTGCGCCGTGTATATCACATACACACACATGCGGTCCAATCGTACAGCTTATAGATACTTGTTATCTATATGCCCTACGATCATGGGAGTCAAATTCACTAGTTGCGCTCCACAGCCAGAGTGTAACACCAAAAATCACGCTCCTATGCACATTTTACCTTTAAAAACACACACACTATGTGCCTCAATACCAATAAATACATGAGGTCGCTAACCTCCACACCACCAATCCTCTGCTTACTCAGCGCCTCACCGACGAGATCCCGCTTTTCCAGGGTTCAATCGAACTCACACTTACTTTCAACCCACACGAATTCCCAATATTTTTCTGTACAGAAAAAATAATAATTTCTCAGTGATTGATAACATCCCCCTAGAGGTATTACACTTCAATTCAATATGGCTATTGACTATAATTTAAATGCTATGATTCAGATTGGATAGCTATCTTGCAGAACCTACATTGATATAAATATACATATATCGATATAATAATAATAATAATAATAATAATAATATAAAATATATATATATATACATACACACACACATTATTTATTACACTCTATGAAACCCTCATACTGCATATATATTTATACACATATACTGAATGTAGTTTCCACAGCAGCCTAATTTGGATTTCAACAGATGTCCACATACTATGCTCTACCCCTGTTCCAGAGTAGTTGAACAAGTTCATGAACATTTCAATTGTCTATCTCAAAGGGCTCATATTACACACTCCTTATCTTCCAAGTCTAAAACAAATCATGGAAAAACGTTCTCATCTGTGTGTATTTTTCTTACCTCAGGCTAAGTATTAATCTCACTATTAATCTCACTAGGCCTAATTGAAACACTATTTATAATTGACTATGGCATGGGTTAGTTAAATTCATTGGTAGCTTTTAAATGGTGATGGATTTGTACATATATATTGTTTACTTGTGACAAAGGCTACAGATTGTTTAACAATGACTTTCAGGAACAGCTGAATGTCAGCTGTTGGCTAGGTGGGTAGGGAGTGACTTTAAATTATGTGGGTTTTAAGACTAATGCAGATTTGTACAGCACAAACAACAGGTAATGTTTGCTATTCATTACTGTACCTTGCACCAAACCTAAAATGGCCACTGCTCCTCCCCCCTCCAAGCCATGTGCTTGGACACAAACTGGAGTCCATGCCATGTGGCCAGAATACACAAACACTCTCCTTTGTCACAAGTTAATCCCAAATTATACAAGCACCGGAAGTCGCCCTGATGGACAATTCCCACTACATGCTAACAAAGTTTCCACACGCTTTTTCAGCGCAAACGAAACTTTGTTACTACAGGCGTGTGTTAGCACTATGTGAATAGGACACAGCGTGCTAACCAAAGCTATATCTGAACTATGCAAATTAGACGCATGCACCAACTTTTAAATTCTCTTTAAATGTACTTAACAGATAAACAATCCAATCTGAATCAAACACAATATGACTTATTGAACCTTGTAAGCAACAATAAAAAGTACAGTGCATTTTTGTCACACTCAGAGACAAAAATAAATCTATTGTCCCTTGATTCATATCAGCGCCTTAATGATTGCGCAAAAATGGATGTGGTTCATCGGCATTATTATATGTTTATGAAATAATTATACAATGAAAGATTTAAATAAATAAGAGCAAAAGGGGTGTGGCATTGTGCGTTGCTCACCAAATCAGTTTACATTTAGTTATCTAACCAGAGCACAGGTGTGCGGCATATGTGTTGAATTGAAGGATTATTCACATGACAGAAGAACCCCTGTTGTAAATAGACAGCAATTTAATTGAGGTGTTTATGTTCTGTGTAATTAATTGCTTTTATTGTATACAGATCCCGGGTATTTGTACTCTGTGTAGATAACATTGTTTTTTTTTACATAACGGGCAATTGGTTTTAACATGGCTAATGGCATCTCGAAATAAATGTGGAATTGTGGCCATGCTGAGCACAATTCAATAAATGATGCTATGTAAATTTAAATATGTTTGAATATGAAGTACAATTAATGGATGAGTATGCAGATTTTCGTATTTACATTTTGTGCAAATATACACACCCTCACATATAACCATTGACTATTTGCCTATAGGGAGAGTGACATCACCAACACAGCTCTAATTCCTTGTATCTAATACTGTGAATTACCATACAGCATTGATAGTGAAATATAAAAGAGTCTCTTACAAAGTGTTTGGTGAACTATAGAAAATTCCACAACAGTATTGTCTGTAGGAAAAGGTGGAGCATCTTGTTTAACATACGCTGGGAGAGCATGCTAATTTAGAAAATAATTAAATGCCTTTAATACTTCTAGGAGCAGATATTCTCCCCCTTTGTGCTCATTTCTTTTAAAGTATCAGTATTTATGTCCTTTGCGTAATAATGCGCTATGTTTGCATGTCTACTTTTTTTCAAATAATAAGAGAACCTATTAAAATTGTGGTAAAATTGAAAAGGCTCAGGGGGTAATTCCAAGTTGATCGCAGCAGGAATTTAGTTAGCAATTGGGCAAAACCATGGGCGTAATTCCAAGTTGATCGCAGCAGGATTTTTGTTAGCAATTGGGTAAAACCATGTGCACTGCAGGGGAGGCAGATATAACATGTGCAGGGAGATTAGATTTGGGTGTGGTGTGTTCAATCTGCAATCTAATTTGCAGTGTAAAAATAAAGCAGCCAGTATTTACCCTGCACAGAAACAAAATAACCCACCCAAATCTAACTCTCTCTGCACATGTTATATCTGCCTCCCCTGCAGTGCACATGGTTTTGCCCAATTACTATCAAAAATCCTGCTGCGATCAACTTGGAATTACCCCCCATGTGCACTGCAGGGGAGGCAGATTTAACATGTGCAGAGAGACTTAGATTTGGGTGGGTTATTTTATTTCTGTACAGGGTAAATCCTGGCTGCTTTATTTTTACACTGCAAATTAGATTGCAGATTGAACACACCACACCCAAATCTAACTCTCTCTGCACATGTTAAATCTGCCTCCCCTGCAGTGCACATGCTTTTGCCCAGTTGCTAACTAAATTCCTGCTGCGATCAACTTGGAATTACCCCCAATGGGTGATGTTTTTCTTTGTTCCACATGAACGAAGGCTGCAGCTCATTATTTAAAGGGGTCTAACATGTGATCTCTGTAGACAGCTAAGTCTAACAGGTAGAAGCTGTATAGGTGATGAACAATTCAGTTCCATAATAGAATATTATTATTATCATTTTGGCTACGATTTAATAGCAATCCGCTAAACAATGTATTTATTATAAAAAATTTTTCCTTTCTGACTGTAAATGTCCAGATAACTGTAAATGTCCAGAGATAAAATCATAGTATTTGTGAATGACTGAAGGAACACAGTTATGTATAATAATGATTAAGTGTATCTCTTGTAAATAATTCACCACACAATTTGTTGTTTATTAGATTTGTGTAAGAGAGACAAGGGGTTTAATATAGTACATGCATGGATATATTCATAACAGTTTTCACAAAGTCTTTAAATTACCCCATTTATTTTATTGAAATATAATAAAGGCTACGTTTTAACATTACTATCATGTCAAATTAAGTTTTAAAATTATTTTAAAAAGTGCTCCAAGGGGGCGTGCCCTAGCAGGCATTGGGAGAAGACGTGCCACTGCTGTGCTCCGGAGCTTAACTCCATTTAATATCTAGGGAATGGAGCCACAGTGGACATTGGCACCCTGCCCGCACTATAATCGAGCCAGCCAGGTCCGGGGCATCCAGAGGTGATCGCGCGGGGCCGGGGAATGCAGCCGTCAGCTCCCGCGAGCTGCTGCCTATCCCGCCGGCGGAAGCCAGGGCCTGGAGTTCGGAGCTCTGATCTGGGCCTCAACACTCGCTCACCGTCCGGCGTACAGTCGGCTCTCAGAGACATACCAGGACCCGGAGATGACCTCAGTGGCCACTCAGACCTGGCAGACAGTGGGGTTCTCGGCTGAGACCCTCACAGGACACACTCACCAGTTTGAAGCAGACACTGTTCTTTGCTACAGACACAGCTGCATCTGTTTTGCTAGGGTAAGCCATAACACCCCCCCCCCCCCTGTTATTTTTCCTGGATTGGCTATTCTCTTCTGGGGACTATACTGCTTCCAACTGCTGGATATTATTTTTTTCCTTACTCCGCCTGCATGTGTTGGATGATTGCTGGACACGGGAAGAGGTGGATAGGGGTTACTATAAAAACCATCTTCAACTCTGATAGCTGTTGGCGGGCCAGGCTGTCTGAAGTCTTGAGCTTGGGAGTGACATTTTTCATCTATATTTGCTTTCCAAAGATTCCCTTCATTTTACCGCTAAACTAATAATGGATAAATACATGGCCAGACAGGCCAGAGGCACTAAGGGGGGCCAGACGGGTAAGGGTCACGGCAGTGACATGCCATCTTCCGCATCACCCACTTCTCCAAGTAAATGAACGGGGTGACATTGCTAGAGAACACGCCTCTGAAGATGCTGCTCATGCCGTCGCTGGCTCTCTCACCTCTCAAGAACTGACCACCCTTCTAGCTTCACTTTTGGACCAGAAATTAGCACCGCTTAAAGATTCTATCGACTCTGCACTCACGCAACTCACAAAACACGATCAACGTCTCTCTGAAGCAGAACAGCACATATCCAATTGGAAGACGAGATCACAGCGGCTAAAGCCACTCTTTCTGATCAGGAGAAATCGGTATTGTCCATGGCAGACAAGCTAGAAGATTTGGAGAACAGGAGTCGTAGAAATAATGTCCGCATTATCGGGCTTCCTGCATATGTCAAGTACACGGACCTAATGTCGTTGGTTTCTGAATGGCTGCCACAAGAACTGGGCTGTGTTCTGGCCGGCTCATCGTTGTTAGTGGAAAGGGTGCATCGGGTGGGCCCTGATAGACAGGCTACTAGGGATCGCCCATGCCCTGTAATATTGCGGATCTTAAATTATGCTGACAAAGTGCGGCTGTTAGAGGCTTATCGTAAACATGCTGATCTTCATTACCATGGTGTAAAGCTCTTGCTATTCCAGGACTTTTCATACTTGGTGGCTATGAAATGACGTGAATATGCCCCGACCTGCAAGAAATTATTTGATTTGGGATGCCGATTTTCATTATTGTATCCTGCAAAACTTTGTGTTTTTCACAATGGCAAACCTCATTTCTTTGATAAAACGCAGGCGGCCAAGAAGTTTTGTGGACTCATTTTCCTCAAGATCCTCGACACATAGTTCAGACGAAGATTGAAGATGAGTAGTATTGTTTGTATTGATATCTCATTGCCTCTTTTACATTCTGGTCTTCCAGTTTTATTTCAGGTCTCGTAGCCTCCGCTACTTATCTCTCCATGTTTGGCATAGTGTGGCTGACTTAGCGCTGTAGTTACACTGTACTCGTGTTTTATTTTTTGTTTTCATTGCTACAGATATTGCCATCTCAGTGGTTTTACATTGTTTTATTATCTCATTATTATCACGGTTGGATTGCTAATATTGTGTTATTCCATGCTACACTCTCTCTCCCCCTATCCCTTCTCCTCTGGTCTTACTATTACTGTTTTAGACACTGGCAATCTGACGGATTGCCCTCCTGGGTTCAGAAAAGTTATAAGATGTTTTGGAAATTGATTATTTGGTTTATTGGTTTAGATATGTGGTATTTATGCACAGGTTTGGCACAACGCTCTGGGTACTCATATTACTGTCCCCACCTGCTCGCTGGGACGGGCTGGACACATCTGTTTCCTATACTCATGATAATTTTGTGGCCTATAGTAGGTATCGGATAATATGACTGCTCACACTGACAGCTCCACTAGGACTCAATCCTCTTTAAAATTTATCACTTGGAATGTGGAGTGCTTAAACTCCCCTATAAAGAGACGAAGAGTATTGTCACATTTAAAACGCCTTAAGCTGGATATTGCATTTTTACAAGAGACCCATTGGGATATAAAAGACCCTAATACCCTTAGAGGACCCTGGGTCGGAGAATTTAAAACTGCCTCATTCCCGCAAAACATAGGGGGGTTTTGATCTTATTCAGGAAACACTTGCCATACACATACAAAGATACGTGGGCTGATCCAGACGGTCATTTTCTTTTTATAAAACTATCGCTTCTGAGTTCATTGTATACATTAGTGGCACTGTACATGCCAGCAGGTGCGAATAAACCCTTTTTTGCAACTATGTATTCAAAATTACAGGAATGGGCGGAAGGAGAATTGCTACTTGGTGGTGATTTTAATTGCGTTCTCTCTAGGCGCTTGGATCGTTCCTCTGGTCAGGGGGTGGAGGGAGAGGTCTCCTCTTTGACCTTTTTGAAAGATTCTTTGAAATTATGTTATCCATGGAGATGCCAACATCCAATTTCACGGGAATATACTTTTTACTCTCATCCCCATCATACTTCCTCTCATATGGAGTTTTGGTTACTTTCTGACACACTTTATAATAGGGTAGTAGATTCAGGTATAGGCCCCATTTCTCTTTCAGACCACGCACCGGTCTGGGTGACCATATCTATTAAAGATCCCCTGATTACTTCTTATAATTGGAGGTTCCCCGACTACCTTGCCAAGTCTGCTGAGTTTCTTAATCACCTGACAACTGCTTTTTGTAATTATGAACAGGATAATGCAGGTCATTTGGATAATATTCAGTTGTTTTTGGCTGCGGCGAAGCCTGTGATCAGAGGTCAGGTGCTGAAGTATGTGGCCAAGAAATGGAGAAAACTTTTAAAAATTATTGAAGATCATAGTAAATTGTTGACGACAGCTTACGATGCCATGTTACAGTCGGACTCTGTAGCCTCTCGTCAACGTTATTTAGATGTCAAACACTCTTAAGATACCTTATGTACTGAATGGGCCCAATTTGCCCATGATGTTCAATGTAGTAAATATTATTATGGGTGCAATAAATCAGGGAGACTGCTTGCCAACCTTGTACGTTCATATTACACCCCTTCCCGTATATTGCAAATAGACCCTCCACATGGTTCTTCGGTCACTGATCCGTCGGAGATATCTAATCATTTTAGGGATTATTACCGGCTGCTATATGCCTCTCCACCTGATTCTCGATCTGAAGGCGACCAATTCCTTTCTAGGGCAGAATTGCCTGTACTCCTGATTCTCGATCTGAAGGCGACCAATTCCTTTCTAGGGCGGAATTTCCTGTACTTACAGAGGAGAAAAGAGATTTACTGACTGCGCCAGTAACTGATGTAGAACTATTCTTTTTAATCAAATCATTGGCTAAAGGTAAGTCCCAAGGTCCCGATGGTTTCAGGGCAGAATACTATCAACTCCTCTTAGATCATTTCTTACTCCACATGGTCACTTTGTTTAATTCCTTGTTTTCCGGAGAACAAACCCCCTCAAACTTCACTGAGGCTAGGATTGTAGTTTTTCCAAAACCCGGGGAAAGATCCTGCACTGGTTCAGTCCTATAGGCCCATTTCTCTATTAAATCAGGACCTGAAACTCTTTACTAAATTATTGGTGCAGCGTATGTAGAGTTTTCTCCCTCGGATATTGCACCCTGCTCAAAATGGCTTTGTAAAAGGCAGAACTTCGGTCCACAATATACGTATGTTGGTAGCGGCATTACATCGTTGTCGCCAATTAAACAACAAAGAAGCCATCATTGTCAGCTGTGATGCTGACAAGGTTTTTGATAGGGTTTCCTGGTCACATATTTCACGTATACTCCAAGCCCAACAATTTGGCCCGGCATTTATTGGTATCTTCAATATGTTGTATTCACATACGATGGCCTATTTGACTATTAATGGACTAAATTCGTCACCTTTCATACTGTCTAGAGGCACCCGCCAAGGTTGTCCCCTCTTGCCACTATTGTTTAATTTGGCACTTGACCCATTGATTCACATATTCTGCAAGGACAATGCGTGGCAAGGTATTAGATTGGGCATTTCAGAGATTAAAGTATCTGCCTTTGCAGATGACCTGCTTTTGTATTTCATTAATCCAAAACAAGCCCTCCCCTCCCTGCAACGTATTTTGAAAAAAAGGGGAGTTTTTGGGAACCGCACAAGTCCTCAAATAGATTAGTAGTATAATTAGTAGCCTCTGAAAAACTGAATTATCTCGAATTGCTTCTAGATATAGCAACAAGGGGTATGGATAGTCAATCTTGGCCCCACCTGGTTGTTGCTTTCAGTGGTGCTCCACAGAGTCAATGTAAGGCAGTGAAAGGCCGGGTCAGTAAAAGGATGGGTGACCACCTTTGAACACCCAGGTACTGCAACAATTTTACTCCCCTATATTGCCATCCACACCCAAAACATTGGGCACTTTGGAACTCCTATAACAAAGTGGCTGCACATTTTTTGGTGATCTTAGAGGGAGAGTACAATATGTAACCACAGTCATTAATTTCCGGCAACCGATACACTGTGATACGGATATCACGTACCAATTATAATGTGTTTTATATTTTCGCAAAGCTTCTAATTTTTCACGCAAATACTCCTAAAAATATTTTTTAATGTATAATCTAATAAAAATGGTTTTACCAGTATTAATTAATTAATTATATTTCTACCCTCTGAATTAGAGTGCTCCCAAAAAAGAGTCTACTTTCTAAACACTTTTTTCTGTACTGCAACGTATTTTGCCAGATTTCCAATTGATATCTGGTTTCACTATTAATTTTACTAAAACAGAGGCTTTAGCTTTACATGGTACGGCTAAATCTGGATGAGGTGGCTCCTTTCCTTTTCGCTGGGCCCAAGATCATCTTTTATACCTAGGTCTACATTTTACAAGTGATCCTGCCACTATATATACTGTTAATTATACTCATTTTGTCACTAAAATACTGATAGATTTTGAAAAATGGAGACACCTGCCATTATCGTATATTGGGAGATGGCATTTATTTAAAATGATCTCTTTCCCTAGGTTTCTATATCCAGTCCAGATGATGCCATTTTTATTGAACAGAAAATATATTGCCATTGTTAATAGATCCTTACCTAAATTTATATGGGCAGGTAAACGCCCTCGCATTTCACTTTTTAGATTACAACAGCCAGTATCCTTGGGAGGGATTAATCTTCCCAACATACAAGACTATGCAATAGCTTCCAATTTGAGATATGCGCTGGACTGGATAGGTGAAGCCTCTACCTTTGTTAATTTAGACGTACTGTAGAACGAGGCTTTCTTGTCCAGGTCTCTTTGATTTCCATTCTACACACCTCTCCGCTCTCTCTTCCTATAGAGGTTAAAAGTAACCCACTGCTCTGCAATCTATGTATGGCATGGCGTATATCACGTAAACATTTAGTACTGTCTTTTACACGTACAATATTCTCACCATTTTTGCATAACAGTGATTTTCAACTAGGTGACCTTCCAGCGATTTTTGAGATTTGGCGTATCCATGGACTTTGATTAGCATATCATTTGATGGATGATAGTCTCTCCACCACCCACACCCTGTAGAGACTCAAGGAGTTGTTTCCTGATATCCAGATTACCATATTTGCATATTTCCAGGCCCGCAGTTTTGTAACTAGGTTATTATCTGAACTATCCCATTCAAATCTTTCCCTGATATTTGATGTTCTAATAAAAACCCGTTTAGGTACCCCCTTCCCTACCTCTTTATTATATGAACAGGTTAGGAAGAACATTGACCTTACTACCTTGTTGACTGATATGGCGAGATGGAGAGACTCCACTCCGAATATCTCCCTACAAACTATTGTTACGGCCTCAACCAAATTGAATAAACAATTACTCTCATCCTCGTTCACTGAGATGCAATTTAAGATCCTCCATTGAGCGTACTATACTCCAAAACTAAGATTATTAACTGGAGTGGCGACAGACTCCAATTGTTTTAAGTGCCACTTACCAAACGCTGACATTCTTCACTGCCTCTGGTCTTGTTCCATGGTTCATGATTTTTGGACCACTGTTCAAAATTATATTAATAATGTCCTTCACATTTTTTGGGCATTGTGGAATTACTATACTCAACCCACATCCCCGCTACATACTAAAGGCACGACACTTCTACTTGCTAAAATAGCAGCGGTAGCCAAAAAAATTATTTTGTCCCACTGGATACACTCTACCCCCATTGCTCTCTCTCTTATGTATCCAAGATTGGCTTATGTTTACAGGATGGAGTGGATAGACTGCTCTTTAGATTTAGAATCTCGATCACAGACTTTTTTTGATATCTGGCTACCCTATGTGCTCACATTATCAACTGAAGAGAAGGACTTCCTTCGAGGTATAGTACATCTTACCTCTTGGTATAACTTAACTTCACTAGAAAAAGGCTTTTCTAGATGGGAATACATTTAATGGGATTTAATGGGTTTTGGATGACCATATCGGGACAGTCTGTCCACTCCACCCTTCCACATGATCTTCTTTATAGTCCAAGGATTGTTCTCGAATGACTTTGTACAATACTTCCTTTTGATACTTGTATATTACTATTAGAGATGAGTGGGTTTGGTTCGTCGAGATCTGAACCCCCCCGAACTTAACGTGGTTTACAGGGGTCCAAGGCAGCCTCGGTTCTTCCCGCCTTACTCGCAAAACCCGAACGGGGGAAAACATCATCATCCCGCTGTCGGATTCTCACGAGATTCGGATTCCATAAAAAGAGCCGCGCGTCTCTGCCATTTTCACTCGTGCATTGTAGATTGAGCGGAGAGGATGTGGCTACGTTCTCTGCCTGAATAGCCCAATATCAGCTAAATATCAGCTCAATATCTGTGCTCAGTATCAGTGCTGCATTGTGGTGACCAGTATATACTATACAGTACAGTAGTCCATTGCTGTATTTTGCTGCTCCGTGTCAGTTCTATTATCCTGAACAGTGCTCAATATCTGTGCTCATTATTATCATTTCTGCATTGTGGTGACCAGTATATAGTAGTACAGTACAGTAGTCCAGTGCTGTTCTCACTGCCCAGTGTCAGTTCTATTATCCTGAACAGTGCTCAATATCTGTGCTCATTATTATCATTGCTGCATTGTGGTGACCAGTATATAGTAGTACAGTACAGTAGTCCAGTGCTGTTCTTGCTGCCCAGTTTCAGTTCTATTATCCTGAACAGTGCTCAATATCTGTGCTCATTATTATCATTGCTGCATTGTGGTGACCAGTATATAGTAGAACAGTACAGTAGTCCATTGCTGTATTTTGCTGCTCTGTGTCAGTTCTATTATCCTGAACAGTGCTCAATATCTGTGCTCATTATTATCATTGCTGCATTGTGGTGACCAGTATATAGTAGTACAGTACAGTAGTCCAGTGCTGTTCTTGCTGCCCAGTTTCAGTTCTATTATCCTGAACAGTGCTCAATATCTGTGCTCATTATTATCATTGCTGCATTGTGGTGACCAGTATATAGTAGAACAGTACAGTAGTCCATTGCTGTATTTTGCTGCTCCGTGTCAGTTCTATTATCCTGAACAGTGCTCAATATATGTGCTCATTATTATCATTTCTGCATTGTGGTGACCAGTATATAGTAGTACAGTACAGTAGTCCAGTGCTGTTCTCGCTGCCCAGTGTCAGTTCTATTATCCTGAACAGTGCTCAATATTTGTGCTCATTATTATCAATGCTGCATTGTGGTGACCAGTATATAGTAGTACAGTACAGTAGTCCAGTGCTGTATTTTGCTGCTCCGTGTCAGTTCTGTTATCCTGAACAGTGCTCAATATCTGTGTTCATTATTATCATTGCTGCATTATAGTGACCAGTATATTAGTACAGTACAGTAGTCCATTGCTGTATTTTGCTGCTCTGTGTCAGTTCTATTATCCTGAACAGTGCTCAATTTCTGTGCTCATTATTATCATTGCTGCATTGTGGTGACCAGTATATAGTAGTACAGTACAATAGTCCAGTGCTGTTCTCGCTGCTCAGTGTCAGTTCTTTTATCCTGAACAGTGCTCAATATTTGTGCTCATTATTATCATTGCTGCATTGTGGTGACCAGTATATAGTAGTACAGTATAGTACTCCAATGCTGTTCTCGCTGCCCAGTGTCAGTTCTATTATCCTAAACAATGCTCAATATCTTTGCTCATTATTATCATTGCTGCATTGTGGTGACCAGTATATAGTAGTACAGTACAGTAGTCCATTGCTGTATTTTGCTGCTCCGTGTCAGTTCTATTTTCCTGAACAGTGCTCAATATCTGTGCTCATTATTATCATTGCTGCATTGTGGTGACCAGTATATAGTAGTACAGTACAGTAATCCAGTGCTGTTCTCGCTGCCCAGTGTCAGTTCTGTTATCCTGAACAGTGCTCAATATCTGTGCTCATTATTATCATTGCTGCATTGTGGTGACCAGTATATAGTAGTACAGTACAGTAGTCCATTGCTGTATTTTGCTGCTCAATGTCAGTTCTATTATCCTGAACAGTGCTCAATATCTGTGCACAGTATCAGTGCTGCATTGTGGTGACTTAAAGTCCAGTTTCTTGTGCTGCATCTTGCTGCTGTAGGGTGCTGTGGTAGTGTCCTGTCACTGTGCATAGGTCATCATCATTCCAGTCACAGTGGTATCTGGTATCTATCTAGTGGTATCTAATTCCAGACATTACTGCCGTCTAATTCCAGATATATTACTGGCATATAATTCCACACATTAAAAAATGGAGAACAAAAATGTGGAGGGTAAAATAGGGAAAGATGAAGATCCACTTCCACCTAGTGCTGAAGCTGCTGCCACTAGTCATGGCAGAGACGATGAAATGCCATCAACGTCATCTGCCAAGGCCCAATGTCATAGTAATGAGCATGTAAAATCCAAAAAACAAAAGTTCAGTAAAATGACCCAAAAATCTAAATTAAAAGCATTTGAAGAGAAGCGTAAACTTGCCAATATGCCATTTACGACACGGAGTGGCAAGGAATGGCTGAGGCCCTGGCCTATGTTCATAGCTAGTGGTTCAGCTTCACATGAGGATGGAAGCACTCATCCTCCCACTAGAAAAATGAAAAGAGTTAAGATGGCAAAAGCACAGCAAAGAACTGTGCGTTCTTCTAAATCACAAATCTCCAAGGAGAGTCCAATTGTGTCGGTTGCGATGCCTGACCTTCCCAACACTGGACGGGAAGAGGTGGCTCCTTCCACCATTTGCACGCCCCCTGCAAGTGCTGGAAGGAGCACCCACAGTCCAGTTCCTGATAGTCAAATTGAAGATGTCACTGTTGAAGTACACCAGGATGAGGATATGGGTGTTGCTGGCGCTGAGGAGGAAATTGACAAGGAGGATTCTAATGGTGAGGTGGTTTGTTTAAGTCAGGCACCCGGGGAGACACCTGTTATTTATTGGGTGGGTGTGGGGTGCGGTGGCCCCTGTGTCGGTGTGGCTGGGCTGCTTCAGGTCGGCACACCCTAACACTTTATTAACACTTATTATTTTTCCTATCACTTTGTATACATTATTTTAATCACACCACTTTTACATAGCACTTCTGTGCTTCTTATTAACTCTTATTAATTCTCACCTGTGTGCTGACCTGGGGTGGCCGACCTGTGCTGACATCGTGGGGTCCTGCACCCCCGGCCCATACCTAGTATTAGGGACCCCCAGTGACGGAGAAGCCTTGTCGATCGGCCTGGGGGCTTAACCCTATATCTGCAGATATACGCAACTAAGATCTCCGTATTATCTGACTATTATTATGTAGAAATATTATTCACTCGGTGTGCATTAGGGAACACAGTTTTTTTTCCTACACAGAATTACCCCTCCCCTTTTAGCACCTGAGTGACATTACAATCTGATTGAGCAGCTTTCCACTTTGTGTATTGTATATAGAGAGGCATAAATGGGTCAGCATTAGGAGGGATTGCTGACTCCAGAAGTGCCATAGGGGAAGCCAGGGGTATCCCCAGGTAAGCTGGCTCTCAGATGCTGTAGGTGCCATTACCATGTGGCCTTACACTGGGAATTTAACCCAGATATATTTGTAATTATTTATTGGGTGGGTGTGGGGTGCGGTGGCCCCTGTGTCGGTGTGGCTGGGCTGCTTCAGGTCGGCACACCCTAACACTTTATTAACACTTATTATTTTTCCTATCACTTTGTATACATTATTTTAATCACACCACTTTTACATAGCACTTCTGTGCTTCTTATTAACTCTTATTAATTCTCACCTGTGTGCTGACCTGGGGTGGCCGACCTGTGCCCACATCGTGGGGTCCTGCACCCCCGGCCCATACCTAGTATTAGGGACCCCCAGTGACGGAGAAGCCTTGTCGATCGGCCTGGGGGCTTAACCCTATATCTGCAGATATACGCAACTAAGATCTCCGTATTATCTGACTATTATTATGTAGAAATATTATTCACTCGGTGTGCATTAGGGAACACAGTTTTTTTTCCTACACAGAATTACCCCTCCCCTTTTAGCACCTGAGTGACATTACAATCTGATTGAGCAGCTTTCCACTTTGTGTATTGTATATAGAGAGGCATAAATGGGTCAGCATTAGGAGGGATTGCTGACTCCAGAATTGCCATAGGGGAAGCCAGGGGTATCCCCAGGTAAGCTGGCTCTCAGATGCTGTAGGTGCCATTACCATGTGGCCTTACACTGGGAATTTAACCCAGATATATTTGTAATTATTTATTGGGTGGGTGTGGGGTGCGGTGGCCCCTGTGTCGGTGTGGCTGGGCTGCTTCAGGTCGGCACACCCTAACACTTTATTAACACTTATTATTTTTCCTATCACTTTGTATACATTATTTTAATCACACCACTTTTACATAGCACTTCTGTGCTTCTTATTAACTCTTATTAATTCTCACCTGTGTGCTGACCTGGGGTGGCCGACCTGTGCCCACATCGTGGGGTCCTGCACCCCCGGCCCATACCTAGTATTAGGGACCCCCAGTGACGGAGAAGCCTTGTCGATCGGCCTGGGGGCTTAACCCTATATCTGCAGATATACGCAACTAAGATCTCCGTATTATCTGACTATTATTATGTAGAAATATTATTCACTCGGTGTGCATTAGGGAACACAGTTTTTTTTCCTACACAGAATTACCCCTCCCCTTTTAGCACCTGAGTGACATTACAATCTGATTGAGCAGCTTTCCACTTTGTGTATTGTATATAGAGAGGCATAAATGGGTCAGCATTAGGAGGGATTGCTGACTCCAGAAGTGCCATAGGGGAAGCCAGGGGTATCCCCAGGTAAGCTGGCTCTCAGATGCTGTAGGTGCCATTACCATGTGGCCTTACACTGGGAATTTAACCCAGATATATTTGTAATTATTTATTGGGTGGGTGTGGGGTGCGGTGGCCCCTGTGTCGGTGTGGCTGGGCTGCTTCAGGTCGGCACACCCTAACACTTTATTAACACTTATTATTTTTCCTATCACTTTGTATACATTATTTTAATCACACCACTTTTACATAGCACTTCTGTGCTTCTTATTAACTCTTATTAATTCTCACCTGTGTGCTGACCTGGGGTGGCCGACCTGTGCCGACATCGTGGGGTCCTGCACCCCCGGCCCATACCTAGTATTAGGGACCCCCAGTGACGGAGAAGCCTTGTCGATCGGCCTGGGGGCTTAACCCTATATCTGCAGATATACGCAACTAAGATCTCCGTATTATCTGACTATTATTATGTAGAAATATTATTCACTTTGTGTGCATTAGGGAACACAGTTTTTTTTCCTACACAGAATTACCCCTCCCCTTTTAGCACCTGAGTGACATTACAATCTGATTGAGCAGCTTTCCACTTTGTGTATTGTATATAGAGAGGCATAAATGGGTCAGCATTAGGAGGGATTGCTGACTCCAGAAGTGCCATAGGGGAAGCCAGGGGTATCCCCAGGTAAGCTGGCTCTCAGATGCTGTAGGTGCCATTACCATGTGGCCTTACACTGGGAATTTAACCCAGATATATTTGTAATTATTTATTGGGTGGGTGTGGGGTGCGGTGGCCCCTGTGTCGGTGTGGCTGGGCTGCTTCAGGTCGGCACACCCTAACACTTTATTAACACTTATTATTTTTCCTATCACTTTGTATACATTATTTTAATCACACCACTTTTACATAGCACTTCTGTGCTTCTTATTAACTCTTATTAATTCTCACCTGTGTGCTGACCTGGGGTGGCCGACCTGTGCCGACATCGTGGGGTCCTGCACCCCTGGCCCATACCTAGTATTAGGGACCCCCAGTGACGGAGAAGCCTTGTCAATCGGCCTGGGGGCTTAATCCTATATCTGCAGATATACGCAACTAAGATCTCCGTATTATCTGACTATTATTATGTAGAAATATTATTCACTCGGTGTGCATTAGGGAACACAGTTTTTTTTCCTACACAGAATTATCCCTCCCCTTTTAGCACCTGAGTGACATTACAATCTGATTGAGCAGCTTTCCACTTTGTGCACTGTTGAAGTACACCAGGATGAGGATATGGGTGTTGCTGGCGCTGAGGAGGAAATTCACAAGAAGGATTATAATGGAGAGGTGGTTTGTTTACGTCAGGCACCCGGGGAGACACCTGATGTCCGTAGGATAAGGCCATTGACATGCCTGGTCAAAATACAAAAAAAATCACCTCTTCGGTGTGGAATTATTTAAACAGAAATGTGGACAACTGGTGTCAAGCCGTGTGTTGCCTTTGTCAAGCTGTAATAAGTAGGGGTAAGGACGTTAACCACCTAGGAACATCCTCCCTTATACGTCACCTGGAGTGCATTCATCAGAAGTCATTGACAAGTTCAAAAACTTTGGGTGACACCGGAAGCAGTCCACTGACAACTAAATCCCTTCTTCTTCTTGTACCCAACTCCTGCAAACCACACCACCAAATCCATTAATGTCAATTTGGGCAGTACGGATGGTGTAATGGTTAGCATTACTGCCTCACAGCACTGAGGTCATGGGTTCGATTCCCACCATGGCCCTAACTGTGTGGAGTTTGTATATTCTCCACGTACTTGCGTGGGTTTCCTCCGGGTACTCCGGTTTCCTCCCACATTCCAAAAATATACTGGTAGGTTAATTGGCTCCCAACAAAATTAACCCTAGCGTGAATGTGTCTGTGTGTACATGTGATATGATTATAGATTGTAAGCTCCACTGGGGCAGGGACTGATGTGAATGGACAAATATTCTCTGTACAGTGCTGCGGAATATGTGTGCGCTATATAAATAACTGGTAATAATAATAATAATAATAATAATAATTTCCTCCTTAGACAGAAATGCCAATAGTCCTGCAGGCCATGTCACTCGTAAGTCTGACGAGTCCTCTCCTAACTGGGATTCCTCCTGGTGCTGCTGTTGTTGTTGCTGCTGGGAGTTGATCGTCATCCCAGAGGGGAAGTCGGAGGACCAATTGTACTACTTCCAGTAAGCAATTGACTGTCCAACAGTCCTTTGTGAGGAAGATGAAATATCACAGCAGTCATCCTGTTGCAAAGCGGATAACTCAGGCCTTGACAACTATGTTGGTGTTAGACGTGCATCCGGTATCCGCCGTTAGTTCACAGGGACTTAGAGAATATGCTTGAGGTAGTGTGTCCCCGGTACTAAATACCATCTAGGTTCCACTTCTCTAGGCAGGCGATAACGAGAATGTACACAGACGTCAGAAAAAGAGTCACCAGTGTCCTTAAAAATGCAGTTGTACCCACTGTCCACTTAACCACGGACATGTGGACAAGTGGAGCAGGGTAGACTAAGGACTATATGACTGTGACAGCCCACTGGGTAGATGTATTGCCTCCCACAGCAACAACAGCAGCGGCGGCACCAGTAGCAGCATCTCGCAAACTCCAACTCGTTCCTAGGCAGGCTACACTTTGTATCACCGCTTTCCATAAGGAACACACAGCTGACAACCTCTTACGAAAACTGAGGAACATTATCGCAGATTGGTTTACCCCAATTGGACTCTCCTGGGGATTTGTGACATCGGACAACGCCACCAATATTGTGCGTGCGTTACATCTGGGCAAATTCCAGCACGTCCCATGTTTTGCACATACAATTAATTTGGTGGTGCAGAACTTTTTTAAAAACAACAGGGGCATGCAAGAGATGCTGTTGGTGGCCCGAAGAATTGCCGGCCACTTTCGGCATTCAGCCACCGCGTGCCGAAGACTGGAGCACCAGCAAACACTCCTGAACATGCCCTGCCAGAAGCTGAAGCAAGAGGTGGTAACGAGGTGGAATTCAACCCTCTATATGCTTCAGAGGATGGAGGAGCAGCAAAAGGCCATTCAAGCCTATACATCTGCCTATGATATAGGCAAAGGAGGGGGAATGTACCTGACTTAAGCGCAGTGGAGAATGATTTTAACGTTGTGCAAGGTTCTCCAACCCTTTGAACTTGCCACACGTGAAGTCGGTTCAGACACTGCCAGCCTGAGTCAGGTCATTCCCCTTATCAGGCTTTTGCAGATGCAGCTGGAGAGATTGAAGGAGGAGCTAAAATGGAGCGACACAAGGATATCTCCCTGCACATCTGCGCTGTATCTGGACAATCCCTCTGGTTCGGGTAAATACAATTATAGCAGCACTCCTCTGCACTGGGACGTCAGTAGCAGGAGGATTGGAGATACTTGCAACAGTTGCAGTTTTTGTTGCACCGTATGTAACAGACCAGGCATGTCTGTTTAGCACTTCATAAGACACTTTGTTGACATTTATCTGATATTGCCTAAGGACACTGCTACTACTTAACTAATAGTGTCTAAAGACAGAGTGTTTCCTTCAGTGTGTTTGAGCATATTAAATTATTTCTGGTATTTTATGCTATATATGTGTGTTGTTATTAAAGTCTTGTTAGAATTTAATGAAAGTAAGTACCATGTGCGCTCATTTGAGTAAAAGCAGACACACAATTGTAATAATTTATTTATCAAATCAGTACATCAAGCGCAATACACTAGCTTTTTTCTGATTACTGACATGTCGTCTACTGTCACTGCATATGATTCTGTCACCATTAAAAAGAATGGTGGAGGATTATATGAGTGACAGTATCACTGTAGGCATGTCAGACAGTCCTTACGTATACTGGCAGGAAAAAGAGGCAATTTGGAGGCCCTTGCACAAACTGGCTTTATTTTACCTAAGTTGCCCCCCACTCCAGTGTGTACTCCAAAAGAGTGTTTAGTGCAGCCAGTAACCTTGTCAGCGCGATCGGCATAGGAGGTTACTTCCAGAAAATGTGAGAAGATGATGTTCATCAAAATGAATTATAATCAATTCCTCCGTGGAGACATTTACCAGCACTTGCCTCCAGAAATTACACAGGGAGCTGTGATGGTGGATTCCAGTGGGGACGAATTAATAATCTGTGAGGAGGGGGATGTACACAGTGAAATGGTTGAGGAATCGGACGATGAGGAGGAGGTGGACATCTTGCCTCTGTAGAGCCAGTTTGTGCAAGGAGAGATTGATTGCTTCTTTTTTGGTGGGGGCCCAAACCAACCAGTCATTTCAGCCACAGTCGTGTGGCAGACCCTGTTGCTGAAATGATGGGTTTGTTAAAGTGTGCATGTCCTGTTTATACAACATAAGGGTGGGTGGGAGGGCCCAAGGACAATTCCATCTTGCTCCTCTTCTTTTATTTATCTTTGCATCATGTGCTTTTTGGGGACTATTTTTTAAGTGCCATCCTGTCTGACACTGCAGTGCCACTCCTAGATGGGCCAGGTGTTTGTGCCGCCCACTTTGGTCACTTAGCTTAGTCATTCAGCGACCTCGGTGCAAATTTTAGGACTAAAAATAAAATTGTGAGGTATTCAGAATAGACTGGAAATGATTGGAAATTATGGTTTTTGAGGTTAATAATACTATAGGATCAAAATTACGACCAAATTCTATGATTTCAGCTGTTTTTGAGAGGTTTTGGAAAAAAAACACCCGAATCCAAAACACACCCGAATCCGACAAAAATTCTTAAGGGAGGTTTTGCCAAAACGCGTCCAAATCCAAAACACAACCGCGGAACCGAATATAAAACCAAAATACAAAACCCGAAAAATGCCCAGTGCACATCCCTAATTACTATATATGTCTTTATTTAATCATACACTTCCAATATCTTCCTGTGGAGCTTTAGTTCCCTTTTATTTGTTGTCGACTTGCCAACCTATATGTGTAAATGTACTCATACCATTTGTACTGTTCATATTTTTTCAATAAACATACCGGTATTTGAAAAAATAAAAGTGCTCCAAAAAAGCAATCTATTTTCTTTGTTGGTCTTTCCCAACTGAACATTTGAATATGCTTAGTCTTTTTGATTGCAGGAGCACCTTCAGCTTTGTGAATTATTAGAAACCAAAATTTTGGGATATATCCTTAGCTGGTTTGTTAATGGACCGTGACCAATACCCTTTTTTTACTGTTTGTCTGGTGCGGGATAAAAATATCAACTAACTAACTATGCATTAGAAAACTGCATATATCAAACAGTGGGAGTTAACAGGTTTTTGGTTTCGGTCTCCTTCCATTGGCCCAGGAGAGGGAGGTTTCTCATTCATTGTGTGTTATTGGTCAGTTCATATGCAAGCAATGTCCAGTTTCAAGATGCAGATACAGGGGTTAACCACTGGGCTTCTGCCCACATGTTTTCTCAGGAAGTCCTTTGTTCTCATAAAACGTGACTTTATGGGGGTCATTCCGAGTTGTTCGCTCGCAAGTGAATTTTAGCAGATTTGCTCATGCTAAGCCGCCGCCTACTGGGAGTGAATCTTAGCATCTTAAAATTGCGAACGATGTATTCGCAATATTGCGATTACACACCTCGTAGCAGTTTCTGAGTTGCTTCAGACTTACTCGGCATCTGCGATCATTTCACTGCTTGTCTTCCTGGTTTGACGTCACAAACACACCCAGCGTTCGCCCAGACACTCCCCCGTTTCTCCAGCCACTCCTGCGTTTTTTCGGGAAACGGTAGCGTTTTTTCCCACACGCCCATAAAACGGCCTGTTTCCGCCCAGTAACACCCATTTCCTGTCAATCACATTAGGATCGCCAGAACGATGAAAATGCCGTGAGTAAAATTCCTAAGTGCATAGCAAATTTACTTGGCGCAGTCGCAGTGCGGACATTGCGCATGTGCATTAAGCGGAAAATCGCTGCGATGCGAAGATTTTTACCGAGCGAACAACTCGGAATGACCCCCTATATTCATACATTTTATTATAACTAATCGTTGCAATGTGCTACAATTTACCCATAGCTATCAAATTAATCCACACATTCTCCTGACCATTTTGACACTAAGCATGATATAATAAACTTGTTCCATCCCAATAATACATATATATCTGATTTTACACTCTATTATATAAATACAGTATAATACAAGTCTGGTGCTGGACATGTTTTGTCTGTGTAATTTATGTGTTGTATGAATATGTGTCTGTGTGCGTCTTTATGGCATTTCTCAGTGATTGCGCCTTTTACTGTATATACACCCACCACGCTGCAACGCGCACGCCATGTGAATCTATGCATGATGTACGGTAAAGAAGCATGGTGTTTCCATATACGTCAATTGCGTCCTTACGCCACCACCAAGAAGTGCCACTCTGAGTGTGGTTTGTATTGTCTTCTTTTTCCAACTTCGACACCACATTACTTACCTCCTGACTGCTCCACCATCCTGCATTGTGACGTTCATCCCGATATGCGGGAGATTGGGAGGAATTTCCAGGAAAACACTATAGTACCGCATTTTGTATATATAGTCGCAGTCACACACAGAATATAGGCATACTGCATATCATTTTAATTAGCAGGCGCTGCTTGTGTATCCTATTGCATTGCATTACGTCTAAAATGCATTTTCATGGAAAAAATGCAAAGAAAGGTGCTCAGCGCTACCGAGTCATACGGCACTCATGCATTAAGGGGGAAATTCAAATGTTTGAAAAGTCGGTTGGGTGTCTATTTTTTCCTATCTAATAGACAGGAAAAAACAGACACCCAACTGACTTTTCAAACTATTGAATATCCCCCTAAGTGTAACACGACTTATAGCGCACAGAGCAAAGATGTAAAAGAACTCATCTGTACATCTATGAATGCAATACATGCACGTGACCGGCGGCCGAGTTGCTAGCGGTCAGGAGACCGACAGCTGCATTCCGATGGTGAGAATCCCAACAGGGGTTCAGTAAGTATAGTTACCCTCCCCCTACCCACCTAACCCTAACCCACCCTTCCGGCAGCCTATCCCTTACTCTCCCTGGTGGTGCCTAAACCTAAGCCCCGCCCCCCAGCCTAACCCTAACCCTTCCCAGTTGTGCCTAAATCTAATACCTACGATTGTGATGCCGGCTGTCTGCATTCCAGTTTCAGCATATTGACTAATCTCTGGATTCCGGTGCTGGTCTTGTGGATTTTGGTGCCGAGATTTGGACCGCCAGCATCTCTACCACGGGCATCCTGAATGCATCCCCTATGAACCCGCACTTCTGCTGCTCATTTCATTAAAATCAACTCCTTTTCTTTCCACTACGAGACTTTTTCTTTGAAGGATAACTTTTTACAAAAAACAACAACCTTTAGCCTAACTTTGCTGTTCTCGTAGTGAAATGTTATTTTGTTGATAAATGTAATGCTTATTTTGTACTTACTTTAGTCAACTTTTGCCACAAGAAACATTGGAAAACACAGCACTTATGAGTCTTGTCCGGCTTCCAAGCTGACATACTGCACAGAATCGCTCAGAGAGAACATTGTGCTTCTGCCAGCCCATCCAAAATGATTTTATAGCTGAACACTGTACCGCAGGTCTCTAAATGCTTTTGACATCTGACATATCCTCATTTTAAGAGGATTCTGAGATGAGCACACAGATAGTATCTGCAGAATCTGTAGCACAAGAATCATTGACTATTACTTAAAAGACAATCCCTCTCTCTTCTTTTCAGGAGGAGATAAGCGCTGTCTGTATGTTTGATTAACTATGACCAATTATACCAACTTGAATAAAGTGCCAGGATTATTTTAACAGTTTACAATACTGTATACTGTATTCCCTGTCGATCAACGACATATGGAAATGCAACTCAAAGAGGAATTCCTGTTTCATGGAAAAAAATATATATCAAATTAATTATAATATAAATTTAATTACTAACATAAACTCTAGAGCAAAGAAAACCTAAACACAGGACTTCAGCTGTTGCGGAACCTTGAGTCACAAAGGCTTATGGGACATGCTGACACTTTTAGTTCCAGGGCAAGTGGAAAGCCACGTGTTTCCTATGCCTGCTATAGATTCATATATTCTTACATAAAGACTTCAGCAAGAACATTTATATAATTAAAGAGAAAACAGAATTTCACAGGTTGTGTCTGTTTTTTGTCTGTTCTAGACTTTCAATTTTTGTATACTGTATATCTGCAATACATTATAATGTACATTCAAGTACAATATGGCCCAATCCTATTTCAACTTACTGTGTAGCTACAGCTAAACCTCTACAGCAGGGCTGGATCACCTGTTTGGCTACCTGGCAGGGATGGTCAACAGGAACCACTGGTTAGCAACCATCAATGTTTCATATCGGATGTGACTGCTTTTAAGTTTTAATGTTTGATGCAGTGATTGCAATGGTTGCCATATCACAAATTTATTTTCAAAGGCTGAACTGATGATGGCTATTATCAATCATGCTGCATATACCAGGAGGGAGAGACTTTATTATGAACTCAGACATGTAATTGCTTGTATTGGAGGCCATACTCTGGCCAATAGCAAGTCCCAATGGTGACTTCTATTGCAGGAGTAGAAAGTGGTTGCCCCCAGGAGTATCCGGTCTGTGCTGTAACTCTACAATAAAAAGGTCTACAGTCAATAGATCCACCACTAATGAATTAGGTCATCAGGGTCGAAAGGTCGACAGGGTCAAAAGGTAGACAGCCCAAAAATCAACATGACAATGGTTGACATATATGGTCGACACATGTTTTTACTATCCAAATGGACTATGGTTGGGAATAGTAACCTTCAAAGCTAGCCACGCTAGAGGATGTGCACACTAATAGGGCTGGTTTGTGGCAGAAAAGTGACAAAACACCCCCCCAAAATAAAAAAAAATTGTGTCTAATTTTTTGTCAACCATTTTCATGATGACCTTTTGACCCTGTCAACCTTTTCTACTGTCTATCTATTCCATGTCGACCTTTCGACCATGTTGACCTTTGACACTGTCGAACTAATGCATGTTGACCATTATGGGCGACCTATTGACTGTAGACCTTTTTAGTGTAGAGCTAATAATCCACACCTGTCCCCAGGCATATAAAATGTCTTCTGTTCACCATCATATGTAATACAGTAGTTACAGTACAAGCTCTGTAACTATCTTCTGCACAAATAAGTCATTTACCTTCATTTTCGTAAAATATGAGTGGCACATGTGTGCCTGTACAGTTTTTCAAATTTCTTTCAAGAGTGAAAGACCAAATGAAAAATGTGTTGTTATTATTAGAAGACAGCTTAAGTTGGCCATTCTTCCCTTGCACGTGTTGGAGGAAGTCCATTAATTGTCCCGGGTCAATTAACCTATCAGAATGTTTTTGGACTGTGTGGGGGAAAGCCAGACTATTCAGAAGGAACCCCCTCAAATGCACTGAGATAATGCAAACTCCACAGAGATGGGGCCCTGGCTGGAATCAAACCCATTACTCCAGTGTTGTGAAACAACAATACTAACCACTGGGCCACTGTGCTGCACCAGCCTGGTTGCGCAGTAGCAGCTGTAAAGTTAATGACTTCACAAGATTTCAAAATTAAAATTAGTGTTGCAAACTCTGTTAATTCCCCTGGGAATGTAATATCTACACGTAGGCTATAGTCGAAGTACAGAAATGGACATATTTCCGATAAATTCCTATGATTAAAGGATCATGTTGTTTTGCTCATTAATTAGTCTGTTAAAAAACAAAACACTCATGAATGAGAAATATTTTAGTTTAAATATATTTCAAAGCATAAATGCTGTTAATGGTGATGGTGAAAGTGAAAGAGTGACACTAGGTGGTCATTATATTAACTGCACTGCATTGTTTTAATTCCCATATGGATGAAACTACAGCTTGTGTACCGTGGCATGGTGATTGCATTGGAGAGCCTGTCAGAATATGTTACTTAAGATATTTTTCTACATCACTGTTATTCATGCCATAACGTTTGTTTCTTTTGTTAAAATGCTACCTGTGATTGTTCTTAAATGCAATATTACTAGCATGCAGTTGAAGCAGCCATTTTGTAAACTCAGCCAATATCAATAAATTCACTAAGTACCAGTGAAACTGTGCACTGGATCAGTATTAATGAGATTGCAGTCTATCATTTTACAAGTTACATCATATTTCACTGCATTATAACTTTGAGAACCGGCACAGAGGTGATTGTTTAATTCATAGTGGGGACATGGGGGGTAATTCTGAGTTGATCACAGCAGGAATTTTGTTAGCAGTTGGGCAAAACCATGTGCACTGCATGGAGGCAGACATAACATGTGCAGAGAGAGCTAGATTTGGGTGGGTTATTTTGTTTCTGTGCAGGGTAAATACTGGCTGCTTTATTTTACACTGCAAATTAGATTGCAGATTGAACACACCCCACCCAAATCTAACTCTCTCTGCACATGATAAATCTGCCTCCCCTGCAATGCACATGGTTTTTCCCAACTGCTAACAAAATTCCTGCTGCGATCAACTTGGAATTACCCCCATGGTCAATTAAACTTGCCACATCCGGACATGCTGTGCCCTGAGTGAAGTGATTGAGGTTTCTGGAGCATTATGCCATCCCAACTTCTCTCCCCTTAATTATGTGTTTGATAGTGGCGTCACTAGGGTGGCGCAGGGGGACAGGGCTGCCATCAAGGGGGTACTGCTGGGACTACCGAATCTTTCTCTGCACTGCAGAGATTAATGTACTTGTAATTGGCCATCAGCCTCGTCTGATCCATCCCATGATTCTCCTCTCCTCTGACTTACTAATCAATCTAAGCCTTCTTATATGCTGATACAAATACTAGCAATTTGTGCGCACCCTCTGTGATACTATGGGATTACGGTATATCTTTTCTCAGTCTGTATAGTCTGTGTTGTTGTCCATGTAAAGAAGATACTTATGAGTTATGACACAGAATATGTGTCATAAGTTTCTTCTTTGTATTACTGTAATCATTAATGACAGGGGAGGCACTGCCTCCCCTGACTGCATGTGCCTGTAAAAGCTACGGCTGTCTATCTGCACATCTGTCTGACCCCAGGAGGTGTCTGTAAAAGTGTAGAGATATAACTGCTGTCCCCCTAACTCCTGAAGTCATGGGGAGAAATCTGAGGAGAATAAAACCTCCACCGCATGTAAAATGGTGCATGCGACTCCAGGGGTGAGGCCTGATGCCGGATCAGCCTGCTACAGGGAGTGCCAGCTGGGCCCACTGATACCGTGCCATGCACTGTCTGTAAACAGGAAGGGGAAGGAGCTAGCGGTGGGTCACTGTGCATGGCAGCGGTGGAGGGGGGGATGGGGCGGAGTATTGCGCTATGGGCAGAGAATTGTAAAGGCCAGATAAAGCACTTGTTGGAAAAGTAAGTGATATATAAAGGGGGGGGGGACAGAAAACCGGGAAAGTGGGAAAAGTCTAGAGAGCCAAAAAAGGGGTCTGGGAAGAAATTAAGTCAGAAAAACAGAACAGTGTATTCCTATAGGCTTAATGGGGAGGATTCTAAGGGCCCATTGCCAACCCCCCCCCCCCCATTTTTGCTGGACAGTCACTCCCCCCTCCCACCGTAGCACTGTGTGACTGGGACACACTCTATCCCCCACTGTTTGTAATCCCTGTATGCTGCACTGCTTTGCCAGAATCAGATCTCAGATTGATTATGCTGTCTGATTTATATGGACACCTAAAACTGTGGCCACCGTCAGAGCCGGATTAAGGGGGGTGCCAAGGGGACACAGTACCCCAGGCCCCCCTTATATTGGGGGCCCCCTGCCTGCCATCAAGGACTGGACGTTTACATGATTTTTTACATTTTTTTTATAAAGTTCTGCCGTTGGTGGCAGTGGTGCAGAACCCCCCTTCCCCCAACCCTCTCCCGCACAGATCAAATTTGTTTTCCAGAGATGGAGACAGCCCTGTCTCCATCTCTGCACTGGCCGGTCACACCTGCAGTCACAATCAGAGCCGCCGGGTAAACACGCACGGCTGCTCTGATCAGCAGAGCTCTCTGCAGCGCTGGATACATTGCAGGCAGCAGAGGGAACTATTGAGTATGTGCAGCAGGAGCACCACTAACATGGACTCCGGCAGTGACAATCTCCTCCAGCTCCTCTTCTCTCTTGGTATGGTTAGTGCTTAATGGTGTGTGTTTTTGTTTGTTTACTTTGTATGTATGTATGTATGTATGTATGTATGTATGTATGCTCTGTGTTGTGTGTAAGTATGCTACAGTATGTATCAGTGGCGTAAGTTCGTCCAAGTTGCCCGGAGGCAAGATAAATATTGGTGCCCCCCCATTTCCTATATTAAGTTAAATAAATGTATGTGTGTGTGCGTGTGTGTGTGTGTGTGTAGTGTTCTGAAAAAAATGTATATACTGAATTTATACATTTAATTGTCTTTTATTTTAAATCACAGAATTCTTAGTCATACCCAGGATTAGAACCCATGACCTGTTACACTAACAGCAGACACTTTACTGATGGAGCTATTTGCTCCTGTACGGGAAGTACGAGAATTCTAACTATATGAAGTTACGTGTAATTGTCAGAGAAGTATCTTCATATAGTTAAAATTCTCATATTTCCTATAGAGGAGCAAATAGCGTCATCAGTAAGGTGTCTGCTTCCAGTGTAATAGGTTGTGGTTTCTAATCCTGGGTGTGACACTTGTAAAATGTGTATATTCATTATAATAAAGAGGGTGTGATTTGTAAGGTGCAGGGACCAGTGAGGAAGTCGGCCACTGAAAAGACAGCAACAGATATCAATTAACTTAATTCAATGGTGTCACAGAATGGGAGGAGAGGTGCCCCCCTTCAGAGCAGGAGCCCGGTGGCAGATGACTCCATTGCCTCCCAGAGTTCTGCCTCTGGTATGTATATATGTATGTATGTTGTGTGTAAGTATGCTACAGTATCAGGGCCGTTTCTTGGGGCAGGCGAGCAGTGCAACCGCACTGGGCGCCCGCCGCGGCACTAACTGTGGCTCCCTGCTTCCCCCTCCTATTTCACCCCGAGTAACCCGCTCGGGGGCGGAGTTTCACATATTGACGCGGTTGCATCGTTACGTCACGACGCAACCCCATCACTCCGCGAAACCCCCCACCCCCTGAGCGGAGTACAGAGGGGGATCCAAGTTAGGAAGAGGGAAAGGCCGGCGCGAGGAGCGACTGGTGAGGCGGGCCGCAGAGCGGTAATCGCCTCTGTAAGTATTTTCTCTCTCTCTCTCAATGTGTAAAATGGGGACACCTGCCGTAATGTGTGAAATGGGGACTCTTGCCTGCCGTAGTGTGGGGATTTAATGTATCAAGGGCATTGTGGTGTGTGGCATAATATGGTGCAGGGGGCATTACTGTGTGGGGTTTAATATGGTAGAAATTTTTTTTCCTGTGGTGGTCGTGATCTGTTGGAGCAGGGTCAAAAACTGGATTGTGAGGTAGTCTTTTCAGATGAGGCCATGCCCATTTAAATGAGGCCATGCCCCCTTGCCGGATGCGCGCAAGTTTTTTTTTTTTATCTAGGTGTGTGTGTGTGGGGGGGGGCACATTTTTTTATGTCATGGGGGGGCGCATTTTTAAATCTCGCACTGGGAGCCAAATTGGCTAGAAACAGCCCTGTACAGTATGTATGTATGTATGTATGTATGTATGTATGTATGTATGCATGCTGTGTGTAAGTATGCTACAGTATGTATGTATGTATGTATGTATGCTGTTTGTATGTGTATGTATGCTATGTGTTGTGTATATGTACAGTATGTATGGTGTGTGTGTGTGTATGCTGTGTGTGTTGTGTGTATGTACAGTATGTATGCTGTGTGTATGTTGTGTGTATGTATGCTGTGTGTGTGTTTGTAGGTATGTTGTGCGTGTATCAGGTTTTCGTCTTGAAGTAGGGCTGTCAGAAAATTAATTTTGTGACAGGCAGATTATACAGACCTGTACTATTGTAACCAGCAGCTTGCGTGCCCTTAGATGCTAGAAGAAGCATTCCCCAGCATCATACTATACCACCTACCATGTGACAGTGTAATATTGTTTTTATTTTTCTACATTGGATAAATGTGATTTCTATATTTTTGTTCAGTAATATTCACTGTACTGCCTCTAACAGCTCTCTGCTTTTATATATATATAGTTGTTTCACTTGTACACACTTGCACAAATCTTGACAAAGGGGTTGAAGTCCCCGAAACGTCGATGGACACTCCTTTGAAGTTTTAATACAATCGATATTTCCACAAGACCTTGAGTGCCGCAGATTCTTTTCGTTTGTTGTTGGATTCCAAACTGAGGGCACTAGGGCATTTTGGACCTACAGTGGAGTGCCGGGCTGTTTCCATTTTATATATATATATATATATATATATATATATTTTTTTTTTTTTTTTTATATATATATATATATATATATATATACTAGGTGCTTCATCGCGCCCTACGGGCGCTCTTCACACCGTCGCAAGGGGCTACGCCCCCTTAACCCTTGCATGCCTTTCTGGGGTTTAATATTTGTATTATATGGAGTATTACCTGCATTCCTTTGTTAGTGGTTAAATATTGCACAATGAAAGGGCGTGCGATGGTGAAGGAGGCACAGCCCCTTGCGACGGCGTGAACAGCACCTGCAGGGCACGATGTACAGAATGTAGCGGGTGCGGGGGGGACTGCGGATGGTGTATGTAGATGCTGCGGGTGGAGGGGGGGCAGAAGTGGGGGTGGGGCCCGGATGGGGAAGGTTCGGGAGGTACTGCGGGTGGGGGAGAGGCAGAGGAGTGGGGGATGCAGATGGGGGAGGGGTCCGGAGGCACTGCAGGTGGGGGAGGGGCAGGGGTGCCACAGGTGGGAGAGGGGCAGGTGTGGGGATGCTGTGGATGGGTGAAGGGTTCCGGAGGTGCTGTGGGATGGGAAGGGATGGGAGTGCCGGGGGTGGGGTAGGGGACCGCAGGCACCATGGGTAGGGTAGGGGCAGGTACGGGTGGTGCGGTGGATGGGAAAGGAGGTCCGGAGGTGCTGCAGGTGGTGGAGGGGCAGGTGCGGGGGTGCCATTGGTGGGGGAGGGGTGGGTGAGGGGGGGACCGCGGTTGGAGGAGGGTGTCTGCAGATGCTGCGGGTGGAGGGGGGCAGGTGTGGGGGGGAGACATATAAGGGGGATGAATGGTGGAGGGGGCCTGGAGGTGCTGTGGGTGGTGAAGGGGCGGAGGAGTGGGAGCCGCGGGTGGTGTAGGGGGTCTGGAGGCACAGCATGTGGGGGAGGGGTGGAGTGCCGCATGTGGTGGAGGGGAAGGTGCGGAGGTGTGGTGCATTGGGGAGAGGTCTGGAGGCGCTGCGGGTACTAAACATGCCATAAAAGGTAGTTGGAGGGTATGCAGTAACAGGGCCAGGACAGGGGTGACAGGGTCAGAACAGGGTTGACGGGGCCAGGACAGGGGTGACAGGGTCAGAACAGGGGTGACGGTGCCAGGACAGGGGTGACGGGGCCAGGACAGGGGCGACTGGGCCAGAACAGAAATGACAGGGACAGAATAGGGGTGACAGGGCCAGGGTAGGGGCGGCAGGACCAGGACAGGGGTGACGGGGCCAGTATAGGGTTGACAGGGCAAGCACAGGGGTGACAGGGCCAGGATAGGGGTAACAGGGCCAGGATAAGGGTGACAGGGCCAGGATAAGGGTGAAAGGGCCAGGATAAGGGTGGCAGGGCAAGGCCAGGGGTGACAGGGACATGACAGAACACAGGGCATGGGAGAGATTGGTATTAGGGACAAAACAGTGGTGACAGACAGATGTGTCTTACCGGAGTCACTGCTGCTGGCTGCTGCTGTTCCACTCCAACCTGTTGGGATCTGCTGCTGCTGGAGACTTGGCATGGTTGATTCTCTCAGGCTGGAGTCCTGCTTCCTCTGCCCGTCCGCATCCCTCCCCCCCTCCTCAGTCACACACCGCAGACCTCGCGCAGCTGCCGGGCACTGTGGTAAGGTGAGACTGGAAATGACTGATTAGCCCCCAGGAGATGCTGCGGCTGGAGGGAGGAGGGGGTCATAGCATGCAGCTTGGATTTCTGCAGCGCTACCCGCCAGCTAAAGTGTGTGAATGAGCTGGGCGCACCTCACTGCGGGTGGCAGCGCTGCAGCTAGCGGTGGGGTTGCCGGGGCTGGAGATAACAGAGGCAGTACGGTACCTGCACAGCGGCAGGTGCCCCACAAAACTGCAGCTAAGAAGCGTGGAGTGTGCTAGAAAGTGACGCTCCTCCGCGCCAGAGAGACCCTGCTGAGTATGCCGATGTGGGGGGGGGTCAAGCACACAGTGAGCCGGTGCCCGTCTGTCTGTATGACATACCCCTCACCCACCCCCATACCTCCCAAATGTCCCGATTTTCGCAGGACAGTCCCATTTTTTGGGGTCTGTCCCGCTGTCCCACCCGCGGGTCGCAGTGTCCCGCGGTGGGGGGGCAGTTGGAAAGCTCCTGTACTCGTTGTTCTGCTTAGCAGAGCAGCGGTGAATAGTGGAGACAGAGGGAGAGGGGGCATCAGGGGGTACGGATTAAGGGGGGGTTCCAGCAGCAGAGCCGGATTAGGGGGGGGGGGGCAGGGGGTACGTACCGTTGGCCCCACAGTTTTAGGGGGCCCCCTGGCTCGAGTAGCTCTGTCCCATCTCAGAAGCTCCCCCGTCCTACCAGCAACAGCGGCAGCATTGTGCTACAGTCAGCACACGCTGCTGTGTATTGGCAGGTCTGTGGTGTTACAGGGAGGCAGCAGTCTCCCTGCTTTCTTCTGCCTGTGCGGGAGTGTAGGGGGGAGCGACCACCCCCTCTGGATTTAGCCCTAGCTGAGGGGCCAAAATCCCATTTAAAAAATAAAAATAAAAATCGGAATTTGCATAAGAGGGCGTGGCCGCGCGTCCCGCTATTAGGCCACGCCCCTAACCCCACAGCAGGCACGGCAATGAGATAGGGCTCCACTGTCTCAAGTGCCCTGGGCCCCCCGGACTCATAATCAGCCCCTGGGGGCATGCCAGCAGCTCACAGAGCGCTGGGCATGCCCCCTCACTGACGAAAACGGGGCCCTCCCGTGAAGCCACGCCCCCTTTTCGCCGAGTGTGTGTGTGTGTGTGTGTGTGTGTGTGTCCCTCCTTCTGCCTGAAGACAGCTCCTGCAGAAAGCTGGGAGGTATGCACCCCTGCCTGTGCCATGCCCATACTATCAGCTTCTGCTCCTAGATTTGGCCAGATCTGTGACTCATTTGACTAACTCCGCCCAGTCTTGTGACTCCGCCCAGCGTTAGCAAATGAATCACAAAGTCACAGAATAGGGCTATTATATAGGAGATATATATTTATTTTATATATATATATATATATATATAACCCCCCCCATATACACTATATATAGCACTTAGGGGGCCCCCTTGTATTAAGTACCCCGGGCCCCGTGGAGCCTTAATCCAGCCCTGGCCACCGTGTCTGTTTATATGGGGGCACAGTGTGTGTGTGTGTGTGTGTGTGTGTGTGTGTGTGTGTGTGAGCACTCTGTGTATGAATGCATTCGCCCTAATTCTCTGTTCACAAATCTAGCAAGATCTGAAAGGCTAGGAGATTGTTTTACACACATACATATATTTATAATTACACACCTGTCACCCAAGCAATAAATAGACTCCACGTGAGCGGCGGTTCACCTGTGTCTGCTCTGTCTGTGTGTAACTGTGATGAGATCATTCACGATTCATGAGAAGAACTGCTGCTCTGTTTGTGTGTAACTGTAATGAGATGATTCATGACTCATGAGAGAACTAACTCGCTCCCGGCTCCAGGCAGGAAGTAGAACAGAGCCGGCGCAGTGAGCGGTTCTTCACATACACTGACTCAGTGAAGAACCGCCGCTCACTGCGCTGGCTCTGTTCCACTTCCTGCCTGGATCTGGGAGCGAGTCAGTTCTCTCATGAGTCATGAATCATCTCATTACAGTTACACACAGACAGAGGGAGCTGACACAGGTGAACCGCCGCTGAAGAACCGCCGCTCACTTGAAACGGCTCACGGCTCACCCGGCTCACTTAGTAGAGCCGGCTCAAAAGAGCGTCTCAAGAGTAAGCTACACATCTCTACTGCTAAGCAGAGCAGCGATGACAGGAGCCTCCCAACTTCCCCTTCCAGACCGCGGGACACTGCGGCCCGCGGGTGGGACAGCGGGACAGTCCCAAAAAAACGGGACTGTCCCGCGAAAATCGTGACAGTTGGGAGGTACTAATAACCACTAATTTAATTTCAACACAAAACCAGCTCTGACCAGTACTGCTGCAATAAAAAAAAAACAGGGTGCTTACATTTTCTAAAACTTTGCTTCAATTTTGTAAACTCGCAAATCGACCGATTATCAGGTGACTGCACATGCACTGCAGCCGAATCATGTGTGAGTGAATCAAGCTTGGACTGGCCCACAGGGGAAACCACCGGTGGGCCCCACTTCTTGGGGGCCCACCTCCTGCTTTAAGGATCATGTTCCAGACTGTGCACTTGAATTATACATTATACATATGTTACCGTATACTGTACTATGGTGTATTTTCTACAGTGCATTGCTGTTATTAATCTGGTACATTATCATGCATGCAGCAGCTGAATTTACTATATATATTTATGAAGAGGTCCAGACGTTGCACTCTAATGGTTAGTCAAACCAATGAGGTGGCAAGCCACACCCCCTCTACAGACAGGCCACACCCCTAAACATGGGTCCCTACCACTGCATTCCCCCCCGGTGGGCCCTACATGCCCCAGTCCGACCCTGGGGCGAATTCCAAAATGAAAATGCAATGTGATCATAGGGCCAGGAATCTGTGATCGGATAGCGATTACTAGGAAGTGTCCGTATGTGAGAGTTTACACGGGAGTGGTTGAAAAAATGCAGGCCTGTCATGGCCATTTTCGGGTCTTGCATCTAAAGTCAGGTGCAATTGCTGCAATTGAAAACATGGTGCCGCTGCGACTGCAGCTGCGTACAGGGGTGTATCTAGGGGTCCGAGCGCCCCTGGCAAAGTAAAGGAGTGCACCCCCCCCTATCCCGCCAGGTAAGGTAAATAGAAGAAAAGAAACAGCGGCACTCCCGGTCTTGCATAATCAAAAAGTGTTGTATTAAGGCACTAACAAGAATGCAGAGACCGCAATGTATTATCCTTTGGTTTCAATACTATCTCCTGAGCTGGGTCTATCATTTGTTTAATGAGAAATACATTGTATATGCATATCATAGCTCTCAAACCATGCATTCTGTAGATCGTATATCTGGCTAAACCTCACATTATCCACAAAACAGTTCTGGTCAAAAGTACATTACACCCAAGAGATAGGCCCTCATTCCGAGTTGTTCGCTCGCTAGCTGCTTTTAGCAGCAGTGCAAACGCTAAGCCGCCTCCCTCTGGGAGTGTATTTTAGCTTAGCAGAAGTGCGAACGAAAGGATCGCAGAGCGGCTTCAAAAAAAGATTGTGCCGTTTCAGAGTAGCTCGAGACTTACTCCTAGCTTGCGATCACTTCAGACTATTTAGTTCCTGTTTTGACGTCACGAACACGCCCTGCGTTCGGCCAGCCATGCCTGTGTTTCCCCTGGCACGCCTGCGTTTGTATCTGACACGCCTGCGTTTTTCAGCACACTCCCTGAAAACGGTCAGTTACCACCCAGAAACACTCACTTCCTGTCAATCACGCTGCGGCCAGCAGTGCGACTGAAAAGAGTTGCGAGACATTGTGTGAAACTGCATCGGTTGTTGTGAAAGTACGTCACACGTGCGCATTGCGTCCCATACGCATGCGCAGAAGTGGCGCTTTTTAGCCTGATCGCTGCGCTGCGAACAACGGCAGCTAGCGATCAACTCGGAATGACCCCCATGGTGTGGTCAAGCAGTTTACTCAGCCAAGATGCGATTAAACATGAATATGTATTTTCTTTATAATCTGTATTTATGTATGGATTACAGGCTGGGATGTCCTGTTATTGTGATCAGGATAATTAATAGCAGGCCCGGGTTACGGGAAGGGAGGAATTTGTAGCTTCTAGTGCATAACAATAGCATATCTTCTAGCAGCTCAGGAGTGGTGGCCCTACTGTTCAGATTAGACACAGATCCTTATATTCAGTAAATGAATTCTAGCCTGTGCAGCCTATGCAGACCCCCCCCCCCCTGCAGCATCCTCCCCATGTGCAGAATGTTTCTGCCAGAAACCACTACCCCCTGTGCTGTGCAGAATCCCCTCCATCCATGCAGGATGCCCAGCTCCCATCCCCACCTGTGCTGCAGTGGGATCGCCGATGGTTGGGTAGTCCCGCGGCCGATCTTCTCCTCAGGACTCTCCTGGGCAGCCAACACCCAGCCGGCTACAGGCCGGAGCGGGCAGCGGGCAGGCCGCTCTGGGACTGTGGGTGGGAACGGTGTAGCCGGACAGGCTGTGCTTCGGCTCTGGGAGCACGGGCGGGGTCCGGCACTGTACCACTCTCTACTAACAAGAAACTACATAAACTACTCCTCCTAGCAGCCCTTGCTGCCGGGAGCTCCTGGTTGCAAGGGCTGCTGGAGGGTGTAGTTTATGTAGCATTTCTTGTTTGTAGTGCGATGCAGTGCCGGCCCCCGGCGCCCGCTGCTGCATGGTGTGTTCAATGCTGGCAGCATATGAGGAACTAACCAGCGCTGGGAGAGGAACGGATCCAGCTGCTACCTACTGGCCGTGGGTGGCACCGCTGGTGGCGCCCCTGGCGAGTGCCATCCTGGCCAATAGGTAGATACGCCCCTGGATGCGTATATCTTGCATATACATGGGTCACCCTGAATTGTTGATGGTATTCATTTTCTGCTTATGCATCGCAATTATGCAAATACATACTCAAATTTGCGAATAAATTGTGGGCGTCTTTAACCTTTCTGGGCGGCTTTCCACATGCGTTTTTTTTAACAGAAGCGGGATTGAGAAAATTGCATTTTCTGTCTCGATAGTGATGCAAGCTGAATTAGGCCCTTATGCAAGCTTTTCAAGTTATTGGTTTTATTTTATTAAGACCACGTGAATTGTGGGTGTGGGTTTGAAGACTCAAAGAGAGGATTATTGTTTTCAGATAGTTTCCAGATTGATTGATTGTTTCTTTCTTTCTTTTTATAATGTTGGCAGTTGCTGTACAATGCTGCTGTCTGTCTCTCCAAGGTGATGCAAGCTTTTGCAACTGTATTTGAGGACATTTATTTTTCAGCGTATTATAGTGAAAGTGATTTTAGTTAAATACATACAGTATAAAGACACAATTGGTGATCATAGGTAGTCTTGCTATAATCTTCCACCACCACCCAATAATACTCACACCTCCCAAGTTTTATTTCTGTAACGTGTATTTTTGCATCTACTGTATATCCGGTATGTGTTCAGGATACCGGCTGTCAGGATCCCAGCAGCCGTAATACCGCCACCGGAACTCTGCCAGCCGCCAGAATACAGATGCCGGAATCCCAAAGAGATCACAATCCCGATAACGAAATCCCAAAATTAAGGATCCCGAGGCTAAGTATGAAATGCCGGGTTAGGTTTAGCATGCGGGAGGGAGGGTTAGGTTTAGGCACACTCCGGGTGGGGTGGGGTTATGGTTAGGATTCGTGGTGGGGTAGGTTAGGGTTAGGCTGTTAGTGTTAGTCATCACCGAGGGAGTGTTAGGGTTCGGCACTAAGGGGGGAGGGTTAGGTTTATGCTGCGGGAAGGGAGGGGGGTAGGTTTAGGCACCCCCGGGGAGAGGTTAGGGTTAGGCACCAATAGGGGAGGTTAGGTTTAGGCTGCAGACAGGGTGGATTAGGGTTAGGTGGTTGGGAAGGGTGGATAGGGTACCCTGTGCACCCGTGTCGGCATTGCCACTATCGGTATGCCAGCGTCGGTATACTGACCGCCAGCATCCTGACCGCTGGCTTTTCATACTGAACTCGTATATCCTCCTCTGTCTTCCATCCATCTCTTGCAATAAAAAAGAGCCACATTTTTTTTAGACTTTATAATCTACTGCACAAATGTTTAATTTGTTGGTAGACAGTACTAAATCGACACCCAGGCCCTATATTTCCCACATAATAACATTTTTAATTACTTCAGTAATTAAATAAGCCTATTTAAAATAATCTTCTCCCAGTGCAATTAATGTTTGGTTTTATTGCTGAATTGTCAGTTACCTTACTTATTACAAACTATACTACAGTAGCTTAAAGGATGTTATGTTTCTAGGAGTCTCCACAAGCCAGATAAAAAAAAGGTTGCCCAGAGGGTATTAGTATTGATTTTGTGACATTGCCAGGCAAGAAGAATTAAAAATAATTTACACTTTGTACAACCTGCAGAATTGTCGCTTTTATGTATATATAAAATTGACCAGAATTGATTGTCATAGCATTGAAATTAATAAAGTGCTTTCATGACAAGTAGCTGTAATTTAATTTCACCCCGAAGGTTTTAAAGGAAACAGTATATTCTGTATGTGCATTACTAGATATGCTTCTGGATATCATTCTCATAGATAGATGTTGGTAGTGCAAATATTGGATCTTTTATTCCACCTAATGAACCTTAAAATTAAATAATGACTACCAAAGATTTAACACTGACATGTTATAAGATCGACACAGAGAATGAAACTAAGGTTGAGGAGTCATATATAGATTACCCTGGAGGGCAAGAAGTTCTGCGAAAAATTTAGAATTTATGTTACTAATGTTAATATTTAAGCCCTTACTTTTAAGTGATATTTTGAAATACTGCTACATTAGAAAGTTCCATTTATTTTTAAAATAAGAATTATTTGTGCAGTGCCCTTCTCGTTGAATAAAACATGAAGGCCCTTCCTTATGTTGGAGATGCTTTGTTCAAAACTTGTTTCTTGGCAAAAGGAAGACTGTATTGTCCCGTTCACAAATTAGAAAATGCAGGCAGGTCAAGGAGTTTATAACCTGAAAAGCGGGGTCGAGGAAATAACACTTTACGTGAATGTTTTTCATAATGAAAGACATAAATACAATAATTAAATCTATGTACAGTAGATTGTTGTTGAAAATATAGTTAATTCTGCATTAAAATATATAAAAAAAAAACATTTGACATGAGGCCGTGAAACATTGTGCTCTATATCGCAGTGCAGCTTGAACACAATGAACCAAAGTACATAAATCGTGCATATAGTAGAGATGAGCGGGTTCGGTTCCTCTGAATCCGAACCCGCCCGAACTTCAGGTTTTTTACACGGGTCCGAGCAGGCTCGGATCTTCCCGCCTTGCTCGGCTAACCCGAGCGCGCCCGAACGTCATCATCACGCTGTCGGATTCTCGCGAGGCTCGGATTCTATCGCGAGACTCGGATTCTATATAAGGAGCCGCGCGTCGCCGCCATTTTCACACGTGCATTGAGAGTCATAGGGAGAGGACGTGGCTGGCGTCCTCTCCGTTTAGAGAAGAGAGAGACACAGTATTTTGGGGAGCATTATTAGGAGGAGTACTACTATACTGTATACTACTATACTACTTGCTGAAGTGATATTTATACTAGATTAGATAATAGATAGTGTGACTGTAAGTGTATTATCTGACTTGTGGGGGAGACACTGACAGTGGGGAGCAGTTAGAGTCTGAGAGCAGGACTCAGGAGTACATATAACGTACAGTGCACACTTTTGCTGCCAGAGTCAGTGCCACACTGCCATTGTTGTGTGACCACACTGACCACCAGTATAATAATATATTTTGTGATTGTCTGCTTAGGCCTCGGAGTACTAGTTGCAAGTTGCAACGTGACCTGAAGTGACCACCAGTTTAATAATCAATCACCACCAGTTTAATATATATATATATATATATATATATATATAATTGTATATAATATATATATATATATATATATATAATATTGTATACCACCTACCCGTGGTTTTTTTTTTTTTCATTCTTCTTTATACATACTACTATAGTAGCTTACTGTAGCAGTCTGCGGTGCTGTGCTGACCTGACAGTGTCCAGCAGGTCCGTCATCAGTCATTACATAATAAATATATATAGTACCTGTCCGGCTGCAGTACTAGTGATATTATATTGATTTCATCTCATTATCAATAATTTATCATCCAGTCTAGACTCTATATTAGCAGCAGACACAGTACGTTAGTCCACGGCTGTAGCTACCTCTGTGTCGGCACTCGGCAGTCCATCCATAATTGTATACCACCTACCCGTGTTTTTTTTTTTCTTTCTTCTTTGTACATACTACTATAGAGTATAGTAGCTTACTGTAGCAGTCTGCGGTGCTGCTGAGCTGACAGTGTCCAGCAGGTCCGTCATCAGTCATCATTACCTAATAAATATATTATCTACCTGTCCGGCTGCAGTACTAGTGATATTATATATACATACATATATATATTGATTTCATCTTATTATCAATCATCCAGTCTATATTAGCAGCAGACACAGTACGTTAGTCCACGGCTGTAGCTACCTCTGTGTCGGCACTCGGCAGTCCATCCATAATTGTATACCACCTACCCGTGGTTTTTTTTTTCTTTCTTCTTTGTACATACTACTATAGTATAGTAGCTTACTGTAGCAGTCTGCGGTGCTGCTGAGCTGACAGTGTCCAGCAGGTCCGTCATCAGTCATCATTACCTAATAAATATATTATCTACCTGTCCGGCTGCAGTACTAGTGATATTATATATACATACATATATATATATTGATTTCATCTCATTATCAATCATCCAGTCTATATTAGCAGCAGACACAGTACGTTAGTCCACGGCTGTAGCTACCTCTGTGTCGGCACTCGGCAGTCCATCCATAATTGTATACCACCTACCCGTGGTTTTTTTTCTTTCTTTCTTCTTTGTACATACTACTATAGTATAGTAGCTTACTGTAGCAGTCTGCGGTGCTGCTGAGCTGACAGTGTCCAGCAGGTCCGTCATCAGTCATCATTACCTAATAAATATATTATCTACCTGTCCGGCTGCAGTACTAGTGATATTATATATACATACATATATATATATTGATTTCATCTCATTATCATCCAGTCTATATTAGCAGCAGACACAGTACGGTAGTCCACGGCTGTAGCTACCTCTGTGTCGGCACTCGGCAGTCCATCCATAATTGTATACCACCTACCCGTGGTTTTTTTTTTCCTTTCTTCTTTGTACATACTACTATAGAGTATAGTAGCTTACTGTAGCAGTCTGCGGTGCTGCTGAGCTGACAGTGTCCAGCAGGTCCGTCATCAGTCATCATTACCTAATAAATATATTATCTACCTGTCCGGCTACAGTACTAGTGATATTATATATACATACATATATATATATTGATTTCATCTCATTATCATCCAGTCTATATTAGCAGCAGACACAGTACGGTAGTCCACGGCTGTAGCTACCTCTGTGTTGGCACTCGGCAGTCCATCCATAAGCATACTAGTATCCATCCATCTCCATTGTTTACCTGAGGTGCCTTTTAGTTGTGCCTATTAAAATATGGAGAACAAAAATGTTGAGGTTCCAAAATTAGGGAAAGATCAAGATCCACTTCCACCTCGTGCTGAAGCTGCTGCCACTAGTCATGGCCGAGACGATGAAATGCCAGCAACGTCGTCTGCCAAGGCCGATGCCCAATGTCATAGTACAGAGCATGTCAAATCCAAAACACCAAATATCAGTAAAAAAAGGACTCCAAAACCTAAAATAAAATTGTCGGAGGAGAAGCGTAAACTTGCCAATATGCCATTTACCACACGGAGTGGCAAGGAACGGCTGAGGCCCTGGCTTATGTTCATGGCTAGTGGTTCAGCCTCACATGAGGATGGAAGCACTCAGCCTCTCGCTAGAAAACTGAAAAGACTCAAGCTGGCAAAAGCACCGCAAAGAACTGTGCGTTCTTCGAAATCCCAAATCCACAAGGAGAGTCCAATTGTGTCGGTTGCGATGCCTGACCTTCCCAACACTGGACGTGAAGAGCATGCGCCTTCCACCATTTGCACGCCCCCTGCAAGTGCTGGAAGGAGCACCCGCAGTCCAGTTCCTGATAGTCAGATTGAAGATGTCAGTGTTGAAGTACACCAGGATGAGGAGGATATGGGTGTTGCTGGCACTGGGGAGGAAATTGACCAGGAGGATTCTGATGGTGAGGTGGTTTGTTTAAGTCAGGCACCCGGGGAGACACCTGTTGTCCGTGGGAGGAATAGGGCCATTGACATGCCTGGTCAAAATACAAAAAAAATCAGCTCTTCGGTGTGGAAGTATTTCACCAGAAATGCGGACAACATTTGTCAAGCCGTGTGTTGCCTTTGTCAAGCTGTAATAAGTAGGGGTAAGGACGTTAACCACCTCGGAACATCCTCCCTTATACGTCACCTGCAGCGCATTCATAATAAGTCAGTGACAAGTTCAAAAACTTTGGGTGACAGCGGAAGCAGTCAACTGACCAGTAAATCCCTTCCTCTTGTAACCAAGCTCACGCAAACCACCCCATCAACTCCCTCAGTGTCAATTTCCTCCTTACCCAGGAATGCCAATAGTCCTGCAGGCCATGTCACTGGCAATTCTGACGAGTCCTCTCCTGCCTGGGATTCCTCCGATGCATCCTTGAGTATAATGCCTACTGCTGCTGGCGCTGCTGTTGTTGCTGCTGGGAGTCGATCGTCATCCCAGAGGGGAAGTCGTAAGCCCACTTGTACTACTTCCAGTAAGCAATTGACTGTCCAACAGTCCTTTGCGAGGAAGATGAAATATCACAGCAGTCATCCTGCTGCAAAGCGGATAACTGAGGCCTTGACAACTATGTTGGTGTTAGACGTGCGTCCGGTATCCGCCGTTAGTTCACAGGGAACTAGACAATTTATTGAGGCAGTGTGCCCCCGTTACCAAATACCATCTAGGTTCCACTTCTCTAGGCAGGCGATACCGAGAATGTACACGGACGTCAGAAAAAGACTCACCAGTGTCCTAAAAAATGCAGTTGTACCCAATGTCCACTTAACCACGGACATGTGGACAAGTGGAGCAGGGCAGGGTCAGGACTATATGACTGTGACAGCCCACTGGGTAGATGTATGGACTCCCGCCGCAAGAACAGCAGCGGCGGCACCAGTAGCAGCATCTCGCAAACGCCAACTCTTTCCTAGGCAGGCTACGCTTTGTATCACCGCTTTCCAGAATACGCACACAGCTGAAAACCTCTTACGGCAACTGAGGAAGATCATCGCGGAATGGCTTACCCCAATTGGACTCTCCTGTGGATTTGTGGCATCGGACAACGCCAGCAATATTGTGTGTGCATTAAATATGGGCAAATTCCAGCACGTCCCATGTTTTGCACATACCTTGAATTTGGTGGTGCAGAATTTTTTAAAAAACGACAGGGGCGTGCAAGAGATGCTGTCGGTGGCCAGAAGAATTGCGGGACACTTTCGGCGTACAGGCACCACGTACAGAAGACTGGAGCACCACCAAAAACTACTGAACCTGCCCTGCCATCATCTGAAGCAAGAAGTGGTAACGAGGTGGAATTCAACCCTCTATATGCTTCAGAGGTTGGAGGAGCAGCAAAAGGCCATTCAAGCCTATACAATTGAGCACGATATAGGAGGTGGAATGCACCTGTCTCAAGCGCAGTGGAGAATGATTTCAACGTTGTGCAAGGTTCTGATGCCCTTTGAACTTGCCACACGTGAAGTCAGTTCAGACACTGCCAGCCTGAGTCAGGTCATTCCCCTCATCAGGCTTTTGCAGAAGAAGCTGGAGACATTGAAGGAGGAGCTAACACGGAGCGATTCCGCTAGGCATGTGGGACTTGTGGATGGAGCCCTTAATTCGCTTAACAAGGATTCACGGGTGGTCAATCTGTTGAAATCAGAGCACTACATTTTGGCCACCGTGCTCGATCCTAGATTTAAAGCCTACCTTGGATCTCTCTTTCCGGCAGACACAAGTCTGCTGGGGTTCAAAGACCTGCTGGTGACAAAATTGTCAAGTCAAGCGGAACGCGACCTGTCAACATCTCCTCCTTCACATTCTCCCGCAACTGGGGGTGCGAGGAAAAGGCTCAGAATTCCGAGCCCACCCGCTGGCGGTGATGCAGGGCAGTCTGGAGCGACTGCTGATGCTGACATCTGGTCCGGACTGAAGGACCTGACAACGATTACGGACATGTCGTCTACTGTCACTGCATATGATTCTCTCACCATTGAAAGAATGGTGGAGGATTATATGAGTGACCGCATCCAAGTAGGCACGTCACACAGTCCGTACTTATACTGGCAGGAAAAAGAGGCAATTTGGAGGCCCTTGCACAAACTGGCTTTATTCTACCTAAGTTGCCCTCCCACAAGTGTGTACTCCGAAAGAGTGTTTAGTGCCGCCGCTCACCTTGTCAGCAATCGGCGTACGAGGTTACATCCAGAAAATGTGGAGAAGATGATGTTCATTAAAATGAATTATAATCAATTCCTCCGTGGAGACATTGACCAGCAGCAATTGCCTCCACAAAGTACACAGGGAGCTGAGATGGTGGATTCCAGTGGGGACGAATTGATAATCTGTGAGGAGGGGGATGTACACGGTGATATATCGGAGGATGATGATGAGGTGGACATCTTGCCTCTGTAGAGCCAGTTTGTGCAAGGAGAGATTAATTGCTTCTTTTTTGGTGGGGGTCCAAACCAACCCGTCATTTCAGTCACAGTCGTGTGGCAGACCCTGTCACTGAAATGATGGGTTGGTTAAAGTGTGCATGTCCTGTTTATACAACATAAGGGTGGGTGGGAGGGCCCAAGGACAATTCCATCTTGCACCTCTTTTTTCTTTAATTTTTCTTTGCGTCATGTGCTGTTTGTGGAATGTTTTTTGGAAGGGCCATCCTGCGTGACACTGCAGTGCCACTCCTAGATGGGCCCGGTGTTTGTGTCGGCCACTAGGGTCGCTTATCTTACTCACACAGCTACCTCATTGCGCCTCTTTTTTTCTTTGCGTCATGTGCTGTTTGGGGAGGGTTTTTTGGAAGGGCCATCCTGCGTGACACTGCAGTGCCACTCCTAGATGGGCACGGTGTTTGTGTCGGCCACTAGGGTCGCTTATCTAACTCACACAGCTACCTCATTGCGCCTCTTTTTTTCTTTGCGTCATGTGCTGTTTGTGGAATGTTTTTTGGAAGGCCATCCTGCGTGACACTGCAGTGCCACTCCTAGATGGGCCCGGTGTTTGTGTCGGCCACTAGGGTCGCTTATCTTACTCACACAGCTACCTCATTGCGCCTCTTTTTTTCTTTGCGTCATGTGCTGTTTGGGGGGTTTTTTTTGGAAGGGCCATCCTGCGTGACACTGTAGTGCCACTCCTAGATGGGCACGGTGTTTGTGTCGGCCACTAGGGTCGCTTATCTTACTCACACAGCTACCTCATTGCGCCTCTTTTTTTCTTTGCGTCATGTGCTGTTTGTGGAATGTTTTTTGGAAGGGCCATCCTGCGTGACACTGCAGTGCCACTCCTAGATGGGCCCGGTGTTTGTGTCGGCCACTAGGGTCGCTTATCTTACTCACACAGCTACCTCATTGCGCCTCTTTTTTTCTTTGCGTCATGTGCTGTTTGGGGAGGGTTTTTTGGAAGGGCCATCCTGCGTGACACTGCAGTGCCACTCCTAGATGTGCACGGTGTTTGTGTCGGCCACTAGGGTCGCTTATCTTACTCACACAGCTACCTCATTGCGCCTCTTTTTTTCTTTGCGTCATGTGCTGTTTGGGGAGGGTTTTTTGGAAGGGCCATCCTGCGTGACACTGCAGTGCCACTCCTAGATGGGCACGGTGTTTGTGTCGGCCACTAGGGTCGCTTATCTTACTCACACAGCTACCTCATTGCGCCTCTTTTTTTCTTTGCGTCATGTGCTGTTTGGGGAGGGTTTTTAGGAAGGGCCATCCTGCGTGACACTGTAGTGCCACTCCTAGATGGGCACGGTGTTTGTGTCGGCCACTAGGGTCGCTTATCTTACTCACACAGCTACCTCATTGCGCCTCTTTTTTTCTTTGCGTCATGTGCTGTTTGTGGAATGTTTTTTGGAAGGGCCATCCTGCGTGACACTGCAGTGCCACTCCTAGATGGGCCCGGTGTTTGTGTCGGCCACTAGGGTCGCTTATCTTACTCACACAGCTACCTCATTGCGCCTCTTTTTTTCTTTGCGTCATGTGCTGTTTGGGGAGGGTTTTTTGGAAGGGCCATCCTGCGTGACACTGCAGTGCCACTCCTAGATGTGCACGGTGTTTGTGTCGGCCACTAGGGTCGCTTATCTTACTCACACAGCTACCTCATTGCGCCTCTTTTTTTCTTTGCGTCATGTGCTGTTTGGGGAGGGTTTTTTGGAAGGGCCATCCTGCGTGACACTGCAGTGCCACTCCTAGATGGGCACGGTGTTTGTGTCGGCCACTAGGGTCGCTTATCTTACTCACACAGCTACCTCATTGCGCCTCTTTTTTTCTTTGCGTCATGTGCTGTTTGGGGAGGGTTTTTTGGAAGGGCCATCCTGCGTGACACTGCAGTGCCACTCCTAGATGGGCCCGGTGTTTGTGTCAGCCACTAGGGTCGCTTATCTTACTCACACAGCTACCTCATTGCGCCTCTTTTTTTCTTTGCGTCATGTGCTGTTTGGGGAGGGTTTTTTGGAAGGGCCATCCTGCGTGACACTGCAGTGCCACTCCTAGATGGGCACGGTGTTTGTGTCGGCCACTAGGGTCGCTTATCTTACTCACACAGCTACCTCATTGCGCCTCTTTTTTTCTTTGCGTCATATGCTGTTTGGGGAGTGTTTTTTGGAAGGGCCATCCTGCGTGACACTGCAGTGCCACTCCTAGATGGGCTCGGTGTTTGTGCCGGCCACTAGGGTCGCTTATCTTACTCACACAGCTACCTCATTGCGCCTCTTTTTTTCTTTGCGTCATGTGCTGTTTGGGGATGGTTTTTTGGAAGGGCCATCCTGCGTGACACTGCAGTGCCACTCCTAGATGGGCCCGGTGTTTGTGTCGGCCACTAGGGTCGCTTATCTTACTCACACAGCTACCTCATTGCGCCTCTTTTTTTCTTTGCGTCATGTGCTGTTTGGGGAGTGTTTTTTGGAAGGGCCATCCTGCGTGACACTGCAGTGCCACTCCTAGATGGGCACGGTGTTTGTGTCGGCCACTAGGGTCGCTTAGCTTAGTCATCCAGTGACCTAGGTGCAAATTTTAGGACTAAAAATAATATTGTGAGGTGTGAGGTATTCAGAATAGACTGAAAATGAGTGGAAATTATGGTTTTTGAGGTTAATAATACTTTGGGATCAAAATGACCCCCAAATTCTATGATTTAAGCTGTTTTTTAGTGTTTTTTAAAAAAAAAACACCCGAATCCAAAACACACCCGAATCCGACAAAAAAAATTCGGTGAGGTTTTGCCAAAACGCGGTCGAACCCAAAACACGGCCGCGGAACCGAACCCAAAACCAAAACACAAAACCCGAAAAATTTCAAGTGCACATCTCTAGCATATAGTACATTACGGAACAATATATGACACAGCATACAATGGAAGAACCTACGCTATACATCATGCACTGCACTATTCCGAGAACAGTTTTTTCAACAAAGTTCAGGTCGTGCGGTTGGCAGATGAAAACAGAGTATGTGAGAGGAGACACAATCAATGGACCTTGATAATGTTGACACAGCGATGCCAACATTCATGATGTCAGTGTTGGCAGTTATCACATCAACATTGTTAAAATGTGGACAGGGAATATGTTGACATGTGAAATGTCAACATTGTCAGAATGTCAACATTAAGGCCAGGCTGTTGGCAGGAGGGTTAGGTGGCGGACGGTAGGGTTATGGTTAGGCGGTGGGGAGGGTGGTTAGAGTTGGGCACTAGACGGAAGGTTAGAGATCAGGGTTAAACACAGCAGAGCAATATGTACTGGAATGCTGAAGAATTGTAGGTCGGACCCAGAAGTGACGGTCACATACTGAACCAGGCTGGAACCAGGGACCTGGAAGATGCCACTGGAGTCACCACAACTGCCAGGAGTATGTACAGTAAGTCACTGCTAGGGTTACCATGACAAACTGTCAACATGCTAATATGTTGACATGTTCATGTCTACATGATGAATGGTGACATTACGACTATTGACATTTCGTACCCAACCTGAAACAGGCCTAAAGCCTTATGGCAGACAGTGAAATATAATTCAAATAGAGGTAACTAGAAGTTTTTAGTATTCTGTCACCATCATCCACTATCTCTCTTTATTACAACCATACTGTATCACTGGTACAGTATATGGAAAGAATGTCTATCACCATTGGCCACCACTTGGTTTCTGATAATGGTTCTGTCCAGAGGTATAAGTTCATCCCAGTCACCCGGAGGCAGTTGGAGTTTGGAGCCCCCTAGAACAAAACACAAACCACTTACATAGTTCTATAGATAGTGCTCTCAGCCATTCTACAGGGACCAGAGCTCGCAGTGAATTGGCAGGGCTCCAGCTACGCTGTGATTCAGCCATCTGTATCTTGCAGAATTAGCGTTCAGCGATGGGTCCCATCTCCAGCAGTAGTGGTGGGTGTACTGTTGCTTGCTGCAGTGCAGGCTGAGTGTACCAGGCAGGGTCAATCCTGTCCCCCATTGCAGGTGTTAGCATGGCTCCTGGGACATAGCAGATTAACTCTGCAGCAGCAGTAGTGGGTGCGCTGCAGAGCTCCGTTGGAGTCACATTTGGATCCCATTGTGAACCACACAGGTGCTGCTGTAGATGCAGTTGCCCCTTCAGGGCTTGAAGCCCAGAGGCAGGCGTCTCCATTGAACCAAATGTAACCCTCATTTTGAACCACATAACCAGTGGAGGCTGCTGCCACATTGCATTGGGGGGAAGGGGGGGGGGGAATTAACACATATTAATATACATGTAATGTTGTATGTAATATGTATGTATTATGTAATATATGTGCTGGCTGCTTTATCTGGTGCTCAGCAACACTGTGTTTTACTGAGCTGTGGCTGCACCAAGGATGCAGCACTCACCTTGTCTTTCCTCTATAAGCCTGTCCCCAGATTCCTGTAGAACTAGTCAATAGGAATTCTTGGGGCATCCTTAGGAAGGAGATGTGAAGCCGAATGCTGCATCTTGGGTGTACCTGCAATTTGTTTATTTTATCTGCATTTATTTCTATGGGCAGTGGGCAGCCCCCACCTCCATTTAGACAACGCCACCCATGCTGTACCATGGCTTCACGCTGCTTTCTATGGCCCTGCATCTGAGAGTCAAACTTACTGTACATCCAATAATATATCAGTTCCCCACTTTCTCTTTTCTCACTACTGTACTTTTCAATCTCCTCACTTTTCTTTTTTTTCTATTAATTTTTCTCCCATCTTTTCACTCTTTGGATCCTATTAATAATCGGTTGACTAAGTGTCCAACTCACTGCAAGTTGTGGCAGTGGATACAAAATGACTGGAGCAATTCAATGATGCGCCGATGCGGTTCAGATGCTCCAAGAAGTGGATATCCTCGTGAACAGTATCACTGATAATGAAGTAGCAGTGATACGTACCAGGGCCCTTCTGGTGTGAACTGAGCACATGCCTGAGCACATAGGTCGCACTGTGATGCAGAAGAAGAGGTATCCTCTGCATAACCCCAGACCTCCTTTCACTAGGAAGGAGCAGGGTGCCGGAAACCAGTGGCATCTGAAGATGTCATTGGTTCTTACAAGCAAACTTATAAAAATGTCACTCTTGTGGCTGCCCCCAATTAACCCCGCGGTACACCGCAGACCGCAAAGTTCCGACTATTGTAGCCTATGCGCTCCAGTTGATAGACAGGCCAGGAGTGCATAGCCAATCAGGAAAGCACTATGACGTGGTGCTCCCTGATTGGCTGGTGGGTCCTCTAGTGACAGGAGTCACGTGGGGTCCTGCAATTCGGGGAAAGGGGATCTATGTGTAAACATGGATCCCCTTTAGTAAGATGGATCGGGTCTTTATGTTTTTTTTGTTTGTTTTTTAACCCATGGATGCCTACAGGGAAAGAAGAGGACAGATCTACACAGGATTTTTTGTGAGTATATATATTTTTTTTTTACAGGTAACCCCAGATTATACTGGAGAAGGGGACATGAATGGCGGCTTGGGGTGTAGGTAAGTATGTGTGAGTGTGTGTAAGTGTGTTTTAATAAATTTATACTTTCACAGTGTGTGTGTGTGTGTTTATTTGAATATTTATGTGGGTGTGAAACTACAGGTACAAGCGGGCCCATTAATGCCTCACATGCTGGTACTTGTTATTCTCCAAGTACCAGCATGTGAGGGAGGCTTGATGGGACCTGTAGTTCCACACCAAAAGACAATATTTTTTGTATTTTTTTTATGTTACACTTTTTTTAGTCTATCAGCCCACCTTCCACTGCCCACAGATCGACGGGACAGCCTCGGGCTTCACCCCTGGAGGGGTGGCCCCTTTATTGTAGGGGTCCCCACTCCCCCAGGGAACCCCATCCAGGGGTGACTAGTTGAGGGGGTAAAGCAATGGCCGCAGGGACCAATATAAAAGTGTCCAACAGCTGTGGCATTATCTCCCTGGCTAGTGGAGCCAGGTGCTGGTTTTAAAAATACAGGGAACCCCCTATGTCTTTTGTCCTCCATATTTTTGGAACCAGGACCGGTCCAAGAGCCAGGTGCTGGTTGTATAAATATGGGGGACCCCTATGCACTTTTCCCCCGGTATTTCAACAACCAGGACCGGCTCAAAGAGCCCGGTGCTGGTTATGCTTAGGAGCTGGGACCCCAGACAATTTTTTTATTTTATTTTTTGACTATTTCACTCACTTTTACACAGGGAAGCATGCACGGATATCACTGATCTGTGTGTGATTCTCCAAACACACCAGCCAGTAGCTGGTCTATTTGAAAGTTCTATTTCTGTACGAATTCCTTGCTTTTACAACAGTGTTTGGCTATTGGGGGTAATTCTGAGTTGATCGCAGCAGCAAGTTTGTTAGCAATTGGGCAAAACCATGTGCACTGCAGGGGGGGAAGATATAACATTTGCAGAGAGAGTTAGATTTGGGTGGGTTATTTTGTTTCTGTGCAGGGTAAATACTGGCTGCTTTATTTTTACACTGCAATTTAGATTAAAGTTTGAATACACCCCACCCAAATCTAACTCTCTCTGCACATGTTATATCTGTCCCCCCATGCAGTGCACATGGTTTTGCCCAATTGCTAACAAATTTGCTGCTGCGATCAACTCAGAATTAGGCCCATTGGCCCTCATTCCGAGTTGTTCGCTCGTTGCCGAATTTCGCTATATTGTGATTAGTCGCTTACTGCACATGCGCAATGTTCGCAGAGCGCATGCGCTTAGTTATTTTACTCAAAAGTTAGGTATTTTACTTACGGCATTACGAGGATTTTTCTTCGTTCTGGTGATCGGAGTGTGATTGACAGGAAGTGGGTGTTTCTGGGCGGAAACTGCCGTTTTATGGGTGTGTGTGAAAAAACGCTGCCGTTTCTGGGAAAAACGCGGGAGTGGCTGGAGAAACGGGGGAGTGCCTGGGCGAACGCTGGATGTGTTTGTGAGGTCAAACCAGGAACGAAACTGACTGAACTGATCGCAGTGGCAGAGTAAGTGTCGAGCTACTCAGAAACTGCTAAGAAATTTCTATTCGCAATTTTGCGAATCTTTCGTTCGCAATTCTGCTATGCTAAGATACACTCCCAGAGGGCGGCGGCTTAGTGTGTGCAATGCTGCTAAAAGCAGCTAGCGAGCGAACAACTCGGAATGAGGGCCATTGTCGGCAGTGAAAGAGAATACTAATTCTTAGTAAATTACTGTGTTGTATGAGGTGCATGTTAAAATACAACCGTGTTTGACTGATGGTCTATTGATTCATATTTGTGTGTACAGCAGTATATCTCAATACGAATTGCCCCAACACTGCCGAGATTTGTGTTTAGTAAATTTCTGAGTTGCATTTTCGGCCAAAAATGCAATCTCGAATCAAATAGGGACCTTAGTAAATTTTCACCTTTGTCTTTGTGTTTTTCACTTGTACTGTATCTCCTCTTTTCTCATTCCTATTAACACTTTTTTCTCTTTCTTATTCTGCTTTGTACAATTGTTCTCTCTTATTTCTCATTTTCTTTATTTTATCTTTTTATTCTGTTTTTCTTTCCTTTTTCATTTTCTTCATTTTTTGCCTTCTTACTGTAGCAGATATTTTGATTGAGGGGCAGATGTAAGTGGAGAGACATAAACTATGAACCAATCAGTTCCTAACTTATTTTTCAAACACAGCCTGTAACATGGCAGTTAGGAGCTGATTAGTGGGTACTTTATCTCTCTCCTCTTCATCACTCTCGAAATACAGCTCCCCCTGAGATGTATATAGAGTGTTCTTATATCTTATAATTTTAATGCATCCAAATCTTATAATAGGTTTTAATTAAATTAGGGACTAGTTGTGTGTGATGGCCATGAAGTTTCATTGCAGTGGCATCGCAAAGTCAGTAACATCAACCTTAATCATTCCAATTTTGCCCCAAATTTGCACATACAGTAAATTGTACATTTTATTTTGTATCCCCATAGAGATGAGAAATCAAAATATGCGATTTAGGGGCTACTATAATTATGGTTAATGTTCTCACTACAAAGCCAATTCATTAAGCACCGGCATTTGGGAAAGAGCAAATGCAGTATCCAACTTACTGCTACTAGCAGCAGTAGATACTAAAACATTGACGCAATGTACAGTACATCTTTAAGATTGGCTGTCCCTATCACTGATACTCTGTATCACATAGCACTGCAGAGTCAGCTAGTGTGCATGTGTGAACTTAGGAGGTTATTCAGAGTTGTTAGAAAACCAAAAAAGTTAGCAATTGGGCAAAACCATGGGGGTCATTCCGAGTTGTTCGCTCGGTAAAAATCTTCGCATCGCAGCGATTTTCCGCTTAATGCGCATGCGCAATGTCCGCACTGCAACTGCGCCAAGAAAATTTGCTATGCACTTAGGAATTTTACTCACGGCATTTTCAACTTTCTGGCGATCGTAATGTGATTGACAGGAAATGGGTGTTACTGGGCGGAAACAGGCCGTTTTATGGGCGTGTGGGAAAAAACGCTACCGTTTCCGGAAAAAACGCAGGAGTGGCTGGAGAAACGGGGGAGTGTCTGGGCGAACGCTGGGTGTGTTTGTGACGTCAAACCAGGAACGACAAGCAGTGAAATGATCGCAGATGCCGAGTAAGTCTGGAGCTACTCGGAAACTGCTACGAGGTGTGTAATCGCAATATTGCGAATACATCGTTCGCAATTTTAAGATGCTAAGATTCACTCCCAGTAGGCGGCGGCTTAACATGAGCAAATCTGCTAAAATCCACTTGCGAGCGAACAACTCGGAATGACCCCCTATGTTGGGGCTGAACTAATATGTGCAGAGAGACGGGCAGATGGGGCAGATGTAATATGTGCAGGGAGAGTTAGATTTGGGTGGGTTTTATTGTTTTAGTGCATGGTAAATACTGGCTGCTTTCTTTTTACACTGTAATTTAGTTTTCAGTTTGAACACAACCCACCTAAATCTCTGTGCACATGTTACATCTGCCCCACCTGAAGTGCACATGGTTTTGCCCAATTGCTCACATTTTTGGTTCGCTAACAACTCTGAAAAAAAAACCCTTAGTTCACATACTGTATGTGCACATAGAGCCTGATGTCTGGAGACGGGAGCCAAATAACAGCCAAGGGATGCAAATGGATCCATCTTCGCAATCTGAAGATGGCGTCCGTTCTCACAATCAAGTTCCAATAATGATGTATTTTTAAAGTTAAGAAATGCTAGTGTTTGGGGATCACATTCCACTTTTGGGATGACAGGTAAGCAGGAGATTTTAGTTAAAGCCAGTACTTACATTTGACAAAAGTAGTTGAAAATTAATATTTTCAATTTTAACCTCTTTTTAAGGAAAGTGAATAGGCCCCAACATCACCAATATTGCTCCTAACTGAATCCACATGTATCTGTCTAAGCATTTTCTACATTCTGTTAACACTAGCTACAGTAATTTGCAGTTCATGCTATAGTAAATGCCTCTGATGTAGAATTCTTAGATGCAAATGTATTAATCCAAAATAGAGATGAAGAAATGTTGTTCTGCCTTGTGGCGTGTATGATGTAGGATTGGGAACACTTAAGGTCAAATTTACAGATGGCCTGCGAAATTTCATGTCCACATGTGGAAAAGAGCCAATATTTTGCCAAAACTTAATTTTTAAAAAAATCTTTAGTAATTCATTTTTGCTGTCTGTGTAAAGCTATTTGAAGCTCCTTAAATACTTCTCCTCAGCTGTATTTTCATCTAATGAAAACAAACTCATTCCAAGGTTCACCGTATTGAGTAGCTCCTTATCGATGCAATCCCGACAAGTGGTATGAAACAGTATTGTCTTCTAGACTTCCATTATTCTTCATCTGCGCTCTGATCTACACATTTGTCTTCATCTAGGAATTGATCTGAGGACATCCGTGATTCTGTTTTTTCCCCCTTTCAAATACTTCATACTGACAACACACACATGCATGGTTTGTATATTACATCTGTGCATGTGTGCGAGTGAGTGAGTGAGTGAGTGAGTGAGTGAGGGGGTAGGTACATCACTTGTACAGTATATGTGGGGTACATGACTTGTGTATGTGGAATTTTACGGGTGTGCAGGGCAAGATTTACAATGGGGTGGATGGGACTACAGCTCAAGGCCTCCACATAAAAATAGTCTCATGATCATGACAGTATGATGATGAGCAGCCAGCCAGCTGGCCACACAGTTAGCCATGTATCATACAGATGTGTCCTCATACATCTAGCGTCAATACGCCACACAGTACAAGATGACTGGCGTGAATGAGCCACCTGGTCTTGTGCAACTCTGCAAGAGTCAAGCGCCTTTTTTGCCAAAAATGCGTCCTAGCCACAACCGATGCGACTAGGATGCACCAGGAGACTGTGCTGATTCATTTGACATGAGACACTTGTATATCTCTGTGCGACTGAGCCTGTAAATGAACAAAAATGTAACTTAGCATGGTAATAAGCCACAACCGCTGCTCCATAGCACTTTGTATACAGATTCAGAGACTCAGTCACACACAGATTTGCAAGTGTCACATATTGGGGGTAATTCCAAGTTGATCGCAGCAGGAAATTTTTTAGCAGTTGGGCAAAACCATGTGCACTGCAGGGGGGGGCAGATATAACATTTGCAGAGAGAGTTAGATTTGGGTGGGTTATTTTGTTTCTGTGCAGGGTAAATACTGGCTGCTTTATTTTTACACTGCAATTTAGATTGCAGATTTAACTCACCACACCCAAATCTAACTCTCTGCACATGTTATATCTGCCTCCCCTGCAGTGCACATGGTTTTGCCCAACTGCTAAAAAATTTCCTGCTGCGATCAACTCAGAATTATCCCCGTTGTGTCAAATTAATTAGCACAATCTGCCACAGCATGTTTTGACTAAGACTTTTCTGGGAAAACGTTTTAAATTTAAAGACGTTTGATGCTTGCAGAGTCTCTTGGGACCCGGCGCGCTGGGCTGTTTGACGTGACTGTGGCAATTCTCTATGAGGACACATCTGTAAGTATTAAAATTGTATTTCTGTCTTTGTCTCAAAAATTATGCTTTTTTTCTATTTTTACATATTTAGAGAGACATAGGTGCCGATAGTGTAGGGGTGTACATGCCCACATGACAATGGACACACATTGCATTGTTTCTCCAAGATATACAGCGCCTCCCATTGGCAGAGGAGGGACTATGGCCATTCATGTGGTCATGTTTATACCTACCATAAAAAAATTGTGAATGTAGGGATGCGGTTAGAAACCCTAACAGTCACAACGACAACACAAGGAACACCGACCGCCGTCATCCCGAAGTTAATGATCGGGGTGACTGTTAGCCACCAACCCCTGAATATTAGCCTTAGACATACTGCAAGAGGGTTAGGGATAGAGATACGTTAGTGGACAGGGGAGAGATACAATAATTACCCCATCTCCTGTCGGAATTTTTGTTGTCGGGATGCCAGTGTAAGTTATGTGATCACCGGCATCCCAAACGCCGGTATGGTGTATCACACACAGAAATGGCACATGCAGAGGGGGTGGGAGTTCAACCCAGACAAGCCACAACTGAGGTTATCAGTATCCACCCCACCTCCCCCTCAGTACCCTTGTATAGACTCACATTGCTGCCTTTTTATGTGTATCTATGCGTGTGGCCATACTGTATTGCTACTTCATTAAGTGTGTGACCAAGGGGAAATAGGCTGGCGCTTAAAGGGTCTACCCAGCTGCTGCAGGGACTGCTATCATCTAATTTTTTTTGCTGCTGAGGCCGTGCCCCCCAACAGATCTGACAGGCAGCTGCAGGTCCCATAGGAATGCATGCATCACTCTGCCTCAGATTTAATGGGCTAGACATGCCGAACGTTTGGCACTAGATTTAAACTGTCATCCTATTAAAGTAAGTGTCTGAGCACTGCTGCTTACCTGTACTCCCGTGTCTGTTCTCTGTGATCTCCCAGTATGAATCCTACATATTGAAAGTGTTTTGTCTGATGATTCTACTTGCCTGTTCACAAGGTACCATTCCTAGTGACTTTCTTGTACTAACTTTGACTATCCTTTGACCTGTTCTACTTGTCCCCTGGTATTGCATTGTCCCTCTGGTTCTGACCCATTCCTGAAAATTACAATCCAGCTCGCCCTATGGCATTCAGTCTAATTACCTGTCTTAGTTCCTTCATACCACCCGACCATGCATTGGAACCAGTTAGAGGGCAGCAACCTGCATATTGAGTGCTGCAAAGTCAAAACTCCTGTGTGGAAGACCCTGGTGAAGACCACCGTTATGCTAAACTCTGGTTTGGTAATTCATCAATTAATGGTTTTATTTTCCAAAAGATGTAGGTCATGTGGAAAATAAAATAAATTGGCTAATCTTGTGTTAGTCATGGTTACAATGTTGTTGCTGGGATCCCTGATGAAACCAGATAAGAAAGAGGATGAAACACACTCAGTGATCTAGCTCTCAGCTTCAGGTAATAGATCCCTGAAGGAGATCCAAATATGTGCTACAGAGTCAGCAACAACTTTACATATTATCATATATAGCAACATTCTTAGGGGATATTCAATTGTTTGAAAAGTTAGTTGGGTGTCTGTTTTTTCCTATCTAATAGACAGGAAAAAACAGACAAAACCAGACACCCAACCGACTTTTCAAACATTTGAATTCCCCCCATAGTTTGGTGACCTTGTTGATGTAAGCGCCTTTCAATTCTTAGCGAGATAACAACCTGCAATGAACTTGAGAAATATAACCAGAAAACCTATGCTTCCTAATGAATGTGAAATTTCTTTCAGATATTCTGCATGTTGCCCCTTTGCTATGAATGGAAGTGATGACTTCCCTTCTAGCAAAGACTTAGCTTCAAACGTACAAGTAATGACTTGGGAATGTGTAATGGTATTGCATAGTGCATGCCAGCAATTCATAATAAGGCTCAAGAGAATTAATTGCCTATGGCACAACCTACATTAAACAGAAAAACAGCATGATTGTTAATGTATGAATGTGAATTGCAGGCAAACTCTTCATATAAAATAGAAATACATAAAGCAAAAGCTTCAAGATTTATGTTTTAATGCACTCTTGTATCTCAGGTTAATATGAAATCAGTTTATCTAACCTTTTATACTTCAAATGATTCAATGTATATTTCAAGCTAGTTTTCTCTTTTGCCCATTACTAAACTTTGCTAATGTCTTTCCAGGACTTACCCTGTCTCTGTCCGCTTTCCTACTGGCAAATACTAATGTTCGGACAGGTTTTTCTCCATTTCTGACGTTACTTTCTTGATTTTTATTTTATTTTTGGGTTTTACTATATATGTACACGAATGATACCTTACTTACCAGTTTCACTAGTCTCAGCCACTTCCCCCGCAGGCTACTGCTCTTCTTTTACCGGTTGGATACTCCTCTGAGTGCATGAGAAATGGCTGAAACCAATCAGGTCGCCTCCTCCTCCTAGATAAAACTTCAACATTCATTAGTACATATATAGGTTACAGTCATATTTTTCATATTTTTATTATTTTCTATAGTTTGTATGCTGGCCGTAACTGCTTCCACATCTACATATGGCGGTATACTTGATTTCTCTTTTTCTTCCTACTTGTTTATTGTTGCTACTAGTTCAAACAGTTCTAATATTTCCATTCTTGTCTTATATGACCTTGGTTAGACATACCACCTGCAATACCTTAGGATCAAACTCATCAACCCCAGGGAATGATGCCCTATCATCAGCAGTCATACGTACCCAATCAGAACAAAAAGTCTCTACGTGTGGACCATATTTCCCACACATAATAAACCTCACTGACCCCTTGGGCCGCGGCTCTTCAACCTGAACCCTGGCTACCATACGTCCACCGCTTGTGCAATTGGATCCCATCACGGACTTTTTCCTTTTACGCAATCCCCAATACACGACACGAATAGACGGTGAAAGTTCTTAGAGCGCTTTCACCCACTCCTTCTCCGCTGATGTACCACGACTCACTCCATTAGTGACCACCGCGTACCCAGTGAGGTCCCTGACTGGTTTCTAATCACTGGAAGTTTTAGGAGTGACTTACCTTTTCCAGTGAATATCCACCATTGGAGATTTTCCAGAGAGAGACCAGCGAAAATTCCCTATGCACTTATACACAAATCATGCTTGCGTATGCTCTACACGGTGCTAATGATACCGCAGTTTTGTGCAAAAGGTTCGCACAAGGGTATCTAGTTGCGTCACATATCGCACCCACAAACCCGCGGTACAATCGCACAGCGTATAGGTACTTGTTACCTATCCGCTCTACGACCACTGGAGTCGAATATACAAGCTGCGATCCTCAGCCGGAGTGTAACAAAAAATCTTTACTTCATTACTACACAATGCACAATTCCCTATTATGCTCCTCTGCAAATCTCCTCACGATTTGCATACTTTACTATCTATACTAATGTGAGTCAGCCGTCTCATGCCGCCAAGCCTCCACTTACTTGGTGTACCAACGATGGGATCCCAAATTCCGGGGTTCAAATCCACTCACTCCGCTTTCAGCTCACACAAATACACAGTGTTTTTCTGTACAGAAAATTCCACTTCCCTTAGGTTGGTGGTTTTAACCCAGAGGCAGTACCGTTTAAACAAAGTCTTACACTAATCTGCTTTTGAAATCGGATAGTTATGTGCCATTGTATTAAACGTATACTATCCCGCCCTTAATTGAACAACTATCGTGTGATTTGTACTTTGCGCCCGCAATCCTATGCAACCTTGCGTAAACACGCGACCGTGCATGCCTTTTACACCACGTGTGCGACCCTGTACTTTGTCCGTACCACGTGTAGAACGTACGTCCGCAATTCAACAAACCACACAGTCTCTATAAATGTGAGCAATACTAACTATAATCGCTCACTTAACACAACACCCAGTTTTTCTGGATAAACCTTAACAACCAGGCCAGAACTGCATTTTGTGTTTTATAATTACACCCTTAAATACAGTTATTTCAAATGTATTTATATAGCAAACAAATGTTTCCGATTTCACACAGATTTATAATGGCTGCAAGAATCTATAATTTAAATGATATGATTCAGATTGGATATCCATCTTGCAGAACATACACTGATATAAATATGCACATAATTACAATAATATTATATATATGTATATATATATATATATATATATATACATATATATATATACATATACACACACACTATATACTGCACTTCCATGAAATACCTTCATATGTATTTGTGGGCACACTGAATGACTTGTTTCTCTCAGGGCCTCTAATTTGCATATCAAAGATATTTGCTTTTCACTACTAAAAAAAAAGTAGTCACACAAGTTAATTTGCATTTCAATGGCTATACTCCCTAGTAAGCAGACTCTTCAAATACTGGGAAAAAATTAAAAAAACTCTTTTTTTTTCTTTTTCTATCTGTGTGCAACCCCCCACTTGATGTAAGGTTATTACACACAGACAAGAAGAAAAAAAAACACTTACCTCACCATTTACTCTCACTAGGCCCAATTGAAACTATTTGTAATTGATTATGGCATGGGTTAAATAAATTCATTGGTAACTCATAAATGGTGCTGGATTTTTTAGATATATGGAAACTTTGTGACAAAGGAAACTGATGTTTTGAGCAGACTGAAAATCGGCTATTTAGAAAGTGACCTTCTTAAAATGGCCACTGCTCCTCCCCCTTCCACATCCATGAGGTTTACACAAGATGGTGGACAGGCCATGTGGCTAGTCCAAAATGGAGGACAGACCATGCGGCTCCTTTGTCACAAAGAAATCACCCTCCATACAGGCAGCAATAGTTACTTTAGGCCTGAGTTTAAAAATATACATAATAATTTATCAGCATGCTAACACAGCTATATCATGGATATGCAGCAACTTTTAAGTGTATTTTAGATCTACTTAACAGATAAACAATCCAATCTGAATCAAACACAATATGACTTATTTGAACTTTGTTTTGCAACAATAAAAATATGCTTTAGCATTTTAAATATTGTGAGAAACACATTGTCCCTTGAATTTCATATCAGCAGCTTACTAATAACACAACAGAACACACAGATGTGATTTGTCAGCGTCATGATGCGTCCACCATTAGCTGATCGACCACAGCGTCGCGTTTGTAATGTACAGTGGATCATTAAGAACGTGATATTGCGGACGCAGCCCTCATCTGTAAATGCCAAATTGCTTTCTTACAATTATTTAAAATGCTAAATCTAATATATACTGCGGACGCCAGGTGCATCTTATTACCATATACGATAAAAGTGCGCTGTATGTCGCAAAACACTACAAACCCTTAAGAGAAAACAATACATGCACACATTGTCTGAGTTCCAGAGCTCATCAATGTATATATTTGTTATTAAAAGGATATGTATTCAATATATCACAATGTACAGTATATATATAGTTACATGGTTACAATTTATACAGTAATCAGTTAATACAAACTAAATCAAATACATACATGGCCAGCGATACAATTACCATATTTTGCTCAATGCTTTCTACGCTCCAGTTCCTCCATCTTTAGCTGTGTCTCAACTCCAGCTAACAGAAGCAAAATATTACCAACACTCCATCTCGCTCAGGACCCAGGGGAAAAAGAACAGAGAGCTCTCTTGTGTCTGCAATCAGCTATATACTATGTGGTTTGGGGGAGTGCGCAGACTAGTCTAGGGGAGGGAACTTTCTCATTCATGATGAGTCACTGGTCAATTCATATGCAACCAAGGTTCAGCCTTGATGGACAAATTACAGGAGATAGCCACTGGTCAGGCATGCTGTCTTCCAGGAAATCCATTGTTCTAATAAGAGTGACTTTAGCTTTCATACATTTAATCATATCTACTTGTTGCAATGAGCTACAACTTAATAACAGGCATCAAATTGATATACACATTAATCTGGTTGCTTTAATACCAAGTACAACATGTCCATCTTGCTTCGTTCCAATAATACACATACATGACCTTACTCCATTAAATACATTTAAAACATTATGATGTCTGGCGCTTGATATGTTATAATTATGTGCTGCATGAAATATGTGTCAAATCTATCTCTATGGCATGTCTATGTAAATGCATATGTTAAAATATATTGCGGTGCTCGTTGCGCATATTTGCATGCTTAGCGACTCCAATGTGTGGAGTCTGTATGTTCTCCCTATGTAATATTTTTGACTTCGACAGGGTTGATGCCGATTTCTTCTTTTTGGGTTTTTGTTTTGGTTTTCGCCTGCCAGTTGAAAGGGAGGTGGTTGTTAGTTGCCCCAAAAATTAGTACTCGGCTCGAGTTTTTCCTGAGGTTCTTCGGGAAAAAGAGAGGGAGGTTAGGCTAGGGATGATCGTGGGCCCCTTTTCACGAGCTCCTTTGGAGAACTTGATTGTCTCCCCCATGGGGGCTATTCCCAAGGAAGCTCCTGGCAAGTTTCTGATTCAGCATCTGTCTTACCCATTGGGGTCCTCTGTTCATGATGTGATAACTCCCGAGCATTGCTCGGTGGGGTATCAGTCATTTAATAAGGTACTTTGCTTGGTATGGGTGCATGGCCCTGGGGCCCTCATGGCTAAGATAGATGTGGAGTCTGCTTTCCACTTGTTCCCTTTACACCCAGATTAATTTTGGTTCCTTGGGTTCCGAGTGGGCCAGGATTATTTTGTGGATAAATGCCTGCCAATGGGATGATCTGTTTCCTGTGCATTTTTTTAGCGTTTCAGCTATTTCCTGCACTGGTGTGTAGAGTTTTCCTGTGGGGGTCGGGGTATAGTCCACTATCTCGAAGATTTTCTTTGCTTGGGCCCCGCGGGTTCTATACATTGCAGCAGACTGTTGTTTTCCTTGCGTGCTCTCTTCTGGCATACCGGTGGCAGAGGACAAGACCAAAGGGCCGCATATGTGCCTGTCGTTTTTGGGTATCGAAATTTAAACTGTTGCAGGGGCTTGTCGTTTGCCACGAGACAAGGTGGCGAAGCTTTGTGATGCGATTTCGCTGTGTTCAGGTAGGATGAAGGTTACCCTTCGGAAGGCCCAATCTCTGTTGGGCCTGGTGAACTTTGCCTGTCATGTTATTCCCATGGGGACTGTGTTTTGCTGCAAGCTCGAGCGTGCCACGGCCGGGGTTGCCAAGCCGCATCATTTTGTCCGCCTTTCTTCTGAGATACGGAGAGACCTGTCTGTTTGGGTTTGATTTTTTGGTGGATTTTATTGGTGTTAGGATTTGGATGGCCCTGTCCGTCGACAACTGCAAGCTGCAGCTTTTCACCGACACCGCGGGATCTTTGGGCTTCAGATGTTACCTGAATGGTTCTTGGTTTGTTGCTCCTTGGCCGGCAAGTTGGCAGTGGAGGGGTCTCACGAAGGACCTCTTGCTGCTCGAGTTGTTCCCTATATTAGTGGCTTTGGAAGTGTGGGGCGAGCAGCTTAGCGATCGCAGCATCATTTTCAGGTGCAACAACCTGGGCGTGGTGCATGCCATTAATAATCAGCGAGCTAAGGCGTTGCCAGTGCTGTGGGTGCTTGCATGAGTAGTGCTGCTTTGCATGCAGCACAATGTGTTGTTTCAGGCTCAGCACGTTCCCGGTGTGGATAACGCAATCGCTAATGCCTTATCTAGGGGTCAATGGGATCGGTTTAGTGTGTTGGCTCCGGAGGCTGATCCGGTTGGTTTGCCCTGCCCCTCTTCTGTTTGGCAAGTTATCGTGCCAGATTAGAAGGTATGGCTGCAAATTCGCTTGCCCCGGCCACTTTACCGATGTACCAAAGGGCCTGGACTGAGTGGGAAGAGTTTTCCCGTGACCAAGGGTCTCAAGGTGAGATCGGTTGTTCGCTTTTGCTGTCATTTGTTTGGAAACTCTTTGTGGATGGTCAGTCAAGATCAACTGTTTCTCGTTACCTTGCAGGGATTTTCTTTTTCTCCAAATTGCGAGGAATTCCGGACTACAGTATATGAAGGGTTTCCTGTTAACTAAGGCCATGCGGGGTTGAGCGTGGCTGGCGCCCATTCCTCCTCATAAAAGGCATCCCATTGATAGCTCCCTGCTATCTTCCATGTTGGGAGCGGTTGCAGAGGTGGCGGTGTCCGGTTTTGAGGTGCTTTTATTTCAATTTGCGTTTTCCATGGCATACCATGGAGTGTCTCTAGTGTCAGAATAAGTGGCTTCATCCAAACGGACTAATGCGACCATGTTGCGTTCGGATGTTGTCACGGGAGAGAAGTCCTTGCTATGCAGACTTCACCAGTCCAAAACAGACCAATTGGGTCAAGGTTGTTGGGTCCCGATGGTTCCCTCGTGGGACGACCAGGTAGGTCCGGTGGCTTTGGCCAACATGTATGTGGAGGTACGGCCATCCTCTGATGGGTCATGGCTTCTACATGCGGATGGTTCGCCGCTAACCAAATATCAGTTTGAATGGATGCTCCGGCGCTGTCTGGCTGATTTGGGGTTCTCTCCCGGGGACTTCGGCACTTACTCGATTAGAATTGGGGCTGCCACCTCTGCCGCGTTTGCGGGCCACTCTGTGGACAAAATTAAGGCTTTGGGCAGATAGTGGTCGGCCAGTTATAAGCGTTACATTCGGCCACTCCCTCGGTAGTTGTGCTGTTTTTGTTCATTCTGGTTAATGTTTCTTGCTTGTTTTTGCCTGTTTTCGTCTGTGGTGTTTCACATTTTGTTAGTCTCCCCCTGTCCTCCCTACTCTGGAATTAGCTACTCGCCACTGTTGGCAGTGGGGTTCTTTAACAATTTTTTACCTGTACTGACGGACTGAATCTGGCCTACTCATTCTTAATTCTGCTAATTGGCTTTTCAATTATAAGTTCCTCAGCAGGTTTTTAAGTTTCACTTCCAGCCGAGTTTACCTGTTTTTTCCCATCCTCCCCTCTCCCTCCTCCCCTCCCTTTTGTTATTTTATTATGGCTCTTCCAACTGTTTCTTTTCTTTTCGATTGGCCTGAAGCTTGTTTTATGGAAATTTCCATCTACACTATTTTTCTTTTTGGCAGATCCTCTATTAAAGTTATTGCATGCCTTTCCGTTGCCTTGGCTTTGACCTATATTTGTACCCCAGATTGTAACTTTTGTTCTATTTTCCCCTCAATTATAGGTGAGGTAACTGATGTTTTCGAGGTCTGGGTGGTCGGACACTCCTTTGTGTATCGGGCAGCTGAATTGATGCTTTCAGACGGGGCTCCAACTTTGGTCGGGAACGCAGGTGTCCGTTGGATTGGTGTGCGGGGTATGTCATGGCAGAATTTGAAGCCCAAGCTGCTTGGTCAGGTGCGGCTTTTTGGGTTACCTAGGATTTTGGTAATTCATCTTGAAGGTAATGATTTGGGAAAGGTGTCCACTTTGCAGCTGCGCATTGACATCATCCATGACATACTGCGCATTATAAGGGCTTGGCGTCCTGTACGGTGATTTGGTCTGAGATTGTACCTAGATTGTTTGGGCATGGAGTGGTAGATTGCAGGGCTTTAGGTGAGGCTGGAAAGAAGCTGAATTCTGCTGTGTCCATGGTGGTGATAGCCAATAGTGGGTTTGTAGTTAGGCATCCTAGGATCAGGTTTAGATATTTTTACCTGTTTAGGAGGGATGGGGTGAATTTGACTGAGGAAGGCTTGTCAATCTTTGTGGAGGATCTGTTTTTGGTGGTTGCCGGTTTGGTTTTAGGGGTATGGTGGTGGTGCATTGTTTCTGTTGTCAGAACCTCGCTTGTTGGTGAAAAAGAACAGATTATTACCTGTTGTTGGTTGAGTTTGCTAATTGTTTTGGGTGCGCTCACCTTCGATGACTGTTATAACGTCTGCTGGATCACCTTAACGGGGTCAGCCTCACCACCCGGACGGGTGGGTTGTCAAGTGGAGGTTGAGTGGATACCTTTGTTTAGTGTTTTAGTGTTGTGACTTGGCTGGGTTTGTGTAGAGCTTGTGGTGTAGACTGTTACTGCCATTATTTCTGGCCACCATACTCTTAATTTCTTTACTCTACTTTATTAGATTCATAAGTTTACTACTTATGAATAAATAGCCATCAAGTTTTTCTGCCATATTTAAGTCTCTGAGTATTTATTTAGATGTTAAGTATAATTGTTTGTCACTGAATGAGTTTAACTGGATGGCCCTCAGCTGTTAAGGGGTTTAGGAGAGCAAAAGAACAGAATAGGACAGGAGAGGGTTAAACCCCTCAGTCTGGGGGCGGACCAGGGAAAACATCAGGTTTTAGTGGCCTATGGGTGGAGAGGGTAGGGGTTGTCCCTGAATTGTTGTAAGGGAACTGGAAAGTAGGTCAGCCTCTTTTCTAGAAGAATTTCCCTCCCTCTCTTTGGTTTTTTATGTTAGTGGTGGCTGTCGTTGGGATTCGACGGGTACAGTGGCAGAAAAGAACGGATTATTACCTATTGTTGGTTGAGTTTGCTAATTGTTTTGGGTGTGCTCACCTTCGATGACTGTTATAACATCTGCTGGATCACCTTAATGGGGGCAGCCTCACCACCCAGACGGGTGGGTTGTCAAGTGGAGGTTGAGTGGATACCTTTGTTTAGTGTTTTAGTGTTGTGACTTAGCTGAGTTTGTATAGAGCTTGTGGTGTATACTGATACTGCCGTTCTTTCTGGCCACCATACTCTTAATTTCTTTACTCTACTTTATTAGATTTATTAGTTTGCTACTTATGAATAAATAGCCATCAAGTTTTTCTGCCAAATTCAAGTCTCCGAGTCTTTGTTTTAGATGTTAAGTATAATGGTTTGTCACTGAATGAGTTTAACTGGACGGCCCTCAGCTGTTAAGGGATTTAGGAGTCACACACACTGGGGTATGGGGTCACACACACACTCATGCACACACATAAGATGAGGTCCTGAATGAAGAAAATACTGCTTCGGAAGGTGAGTAATTACTGACTAATTAAGCTAATTGTAAACTTCCAATTGCTTAATGATTCCTTAGGGGAGGGTACCAGAGCAAGTTCCACTACTTTTTTCTAAAAATAACAATTTTAGGAAAAATCAAACTTACTCTGGGGTTACGTGAAAACAGGCACGATAACTTTTATATAAATCACTGCATCTTTTTCTCTCCTTTAATTGAATACCCCTCATACATTTGACATACTAGCAACCCATATACAGGGTTTCCACTATATCACAAAGATGTTACTAATAAAGTTGGCGATACACTGATAACTTGGGGGCCGATTTATCACCATCTGTATCTGATGATGCTGATGACAGGTGATAATATCGTCCAAACTTGAAATGTGATAATTGAGAACATCACATGGATGTATCAATTATTGTGACATTTCTCTGGCAGCATCATCTGTTTTTTTTTCTAAATATGCGATACCGCCATCGCTACCTGGATCCCCCCCATCATGACTACCCCACTCTGCAAAAGAGCCCCCCGGATTTATAATTACCAGTCCCAGGAGCTGGTGTCCGTTGCTAAAGGAGGCTGCTGGGTGCAGAAACCTGCTGCTGTGTGTGACCCCCAGTACTGTAAAGTGAGCTGTCGCTTTGCAGTATCACTATACTGCACAGAGCTCACAGCACAGCACATGGAGGACCCGGTGCCCAGCTCCTGGGACAGGTAAGTGTGTTTGTTTTTTACTTATTTTTTAAAGGTGATCAGATTGTGTGTCCATCGGACACGCATAGCTGATCACACTGGCCGGGTCCCGCACAGCTTTCTCTGCCGGGAGGCATTATTATCACAGGGCACACTGCAGTGTTTTTAAACTATTTTCTTTTTTAGTAATTTTGGCCACAACACATTTTTCATTATAAGTATGGGGTATGCGATGTGGGTTACTAAAAAAATTTACAATTAAAGGGTTTGGAGCAGTTTTTCACGAAAACTGCTCCAAAAGCACTTGAATACATTGAGTGATAGAAAAATAACGTGAAAAGGGTGTGAAAATAGCCTTTTCACATTATTTTAGTAAAAATAATGTTGATAAATGTGCCCCTTTTTAAACAGGAGATGTATCAAAACTTCTAAAGAAGACAAATGAAGAAGTTAAAAACAACAAGCAAATTCTACTGGTTTATAGAATTTTCTTGATAAATGATAACTAGAAGGTGAAAGGTCGCTATAGTCAACTTCTCCACTTGCACTCTCTAGATTTGATACACCTCCATCCAAGTCTTCCAGTGCACTCAGGAATTAGAGATGTGCGGCGGACACTTTTTGGTTTTTGTGTTTTGGTTTTTGATCTGGATCTCCGCTTTTGTTTTGGATCTGGATTGGTTTTGCCAAAACCACTCTTTCGGGCTTTGGTTTTGAATCTGGATGTTTTTTGAAAAACACATAAAAACAGCTAAAATCACAGAATTTGGGGGTCATTTTGATCCTACGGTATTATTTACCTCAATAACATCCATTTCCACTCATTTCCAGTCTATTCTGAACACCTCACACCTCACAATATTGTTTTTAGGCCTAAAGGTTGCACCGAGGTTGCTGGATGACTAAGCTAAGCGACACAAGTGGGCGGCACAAACACCTGGCCCATCTAGGATTGGTACTGCAATGGCAAACAGCATGGTACTTTTAAAAACTAGGCCCCAAACAGCACATAATGCAAAGAAAAAAAGAAGTGCAAGTTGGAATTGTCCTTGGGCCCTCCCACCCAACAGGACATGCACACTTTAACAAAACAATCATTTTAGTGACAGGGTCTGCCACACGATTCTGGCTGAAATGATTGTTTTGTTTGGGTCCCCACAAAAAAATAAGCAATTAATCCCAGTACCAAAAAATTAGCAATTTATCTTTCCTTGCACAAACTGGCTCTACAGAGGCAAGATGTTGTCCTCATTCTCCGATTCCTCACCCCTTTCAGTGTGTACATCCTCATCCTCATAAAAGTATTAATTCGTCCCCACTGGAATCTACCATCACAGGTCCCTGTGTACTTTCTGGAGGCAATTGCTGGTAAAAGTCTCCCTGGGGGAATTTATCGTTCATTTTGATGAACTTCATCTTCTCCACATTTTGTGGAAGTAATCTCTTATGCCGATCGCTGACAAGGTTCCCAGCTGTGCTAAAAACTCTTTCGGAGTACACACTGGAAGGGGGGCAACTTAGTTAAAATAAAGCCAGTTTGTGCAAGGGCCTCCAAATTGCCTATTTTGCCTGCCAGTATACATAAGGACTTTCTACTTGGATGCTGTCACCGATATAATCCTCCACAAATCTTTCAATGCTGACAGCATCATGTGCAGTGACTGTAGACATGTCAGTAATAGTTGGCAGCTCCTTCTGTCCAGATCAGATGTCAACATTTGCTCCTGACTGCCCTGCATCACCACCAGTGGGTAGGCTAGGAAATGTTATTATTTTCCTCACAACCCCAGTTGCGGGAGAAAATTAAGGCGGAGCTGTTGACAGGTCATGTTCCACTTGAGTTGAGAATTTTCTCACCAGCTGGACTTTGCACCTCTGCAGAATTGTGTCTGCCGGAAAGAGAGATACAATGAAGGCTTTAAACCTAGGATCAAGCACGGAGGCCAATATTTAGTGCTCTGATTTAAACAGAATGACCAACCTTGAATCCTGGTAAAGCGAATGAAGGGCCCCATCCACATGTCCCACATACTTAGTGGATTCACCCCATCTTAGTTCCTCCATCAATTTCTCCAGCTGCTTCTGCAAAAGCCTGATGAGGGGAATGACCTGACTCAAGCTGTTAGTGTCTGAACTGACTTAACGTGTGGCAAGTTCAAAGGGTTGGAGAACCTTGCACAACACGGAATTCATTCTCCACTATGCTTGAGCCAGGTGCATTCCCCCTCCTTTGCCTATATCATAGGTGGATGTATAGGCTTGAATGACCTTTTGCTGCTCGTCCATCCTCTGAAGCATATAGAGTGTTGAATTCCACCTCGTTACCACCTCTTGCTTCAGGTGATGGCAGAGCAGGTACAGTAGTGTTTGATGGCGCTCCAGTCTTCGACACGCAGTTGCTGAATGTCAAAAGTGCCACACAATTTTTCGGGCGTCCGACAGCATCTCCTGCATGCCCCTGTCATTTTTCAAAACATTCTGCACCACCAAATTAATTGTATATGCAAAAGATGGTATGTGCTGGAATTTGCCCAGATGTTATGCACTCGCAATATCGGTGGTGTTGTCAGATATCACAAATCCCCAGGAGTCTAAGTGGGGTAAGTCACTGTGCGATGATGTCCCTCAGTTTCCGGAAGAGGTTGTTAGCAGTGTTCCTCTTATGGAAACCGATGATACACAGCATAACTTGCCTAGGAATGAGTTGGCGTTTGTGAGATGCTGCTACTGGTGCTGCTGGTGTTGTTGCTGCAGGAGGCAATACATCTACCCAGTGGGCTGTCACAGTCATGTAGTCCTAGTTTTCCCTGCTCCACTTGTCCACATGTCCATGGTTAAGTGGACAGTGGTTACAACCGCAGTTTTCAAGACACTGTGAACACTTTTCTTAATGTCCATGTACAGTCCGGGAATCGCTTGCCTAGTGAAGTGGAATCTAGACCGGGGTACCGGGGACATCAACTGTATAGATCCCAATGCACTAATGGCGGATATCGGATGCATGTCTAACACCAGCATAGTTGCTATAGCCTCAGAAATTCGCTTTGCAACAGGGTGACTGCTGTCATAGTTCATCTTCCTCACAAAGGACTGTTGGACAGTCAGTTGCTTAGTTGAAGTCGTACAAGTGGACTTCCGACTTTCTCTCTCGGATGATGATCGACTCCCAGCAGCAGCAGCTGCAGCAGTAGGCCTAAAGCTCAAGGATCCTCCTGAGGATTCCCGGTTAGGAGAGGATTCGTCAGTCATGCCAGTGATATGACCTACAGGACTACTTACATTCCTGACTGAGGAGGAAATTGACTTTGAGGGAGTTGGTGGTGTAGCTTGGGTACAAGAGGAAGAAGGGATTTAGGTGTCAGTGGACTGTTTATGCTCTAACCCAAAGTGTCTGAACTTGACAATGACTTCTGATGAATGCGCTGCAGGTGACGAATAAGGGAGGATGTTCCTAGGTGGTTAACATCCTTACCCCTACTTATTACGGATTGACAGGGGCAACACATGGCTTGACACCTGTTTTCTGGATTTGTGGAGAATTAATTCCACACTGAAGAGGTGGCTTTTTTGGTATTTTGCCATGGTATGACGATGGGCTTTCTTATCCCATGGACAACAAATTTCTCCACTGGTGCCTTATTCAAACAAACCACATCACCATCAGAATCTTCATAGTCAACTTCCTCCTCAGTGCCAGCTACACCCATATCCTCCTCATCCTGGTGTGCTTCTACATTCACATCCTCAATCTCAATATCAGCAACTGGACTGGCGGGGGCGTGCAAATGGTGGTAGGAGCCTCCTCCTCCCATACAGTCTTGGGAAGGTCAGGCCTAGACATCGCAACCGCAAACACACTTGGACTCTCCTTGGGGATTTGTAATATCTATTAACGCACAGTTGGTTTTTACTGTGCTTTAACAAGCATAATTTTTTTTTATTTTTCGAGAGGGAGGAGGGCTTCCATCCTCATATGAAGCTGAACCACCAATCATGAACATAGGCTAATTCCTTAGCCTTTCCTTGCCACTTCGTGTCATGAATGGCAAATTGCCAATTTTACGTTTCTCATCAGATGATTTCTTTTTTTTTCTGATTATTTATTTTCGCTTCTTGGATTTTATATGCCACCTATGACATTAGGCATCGGCCTTAGCAGATGATTTTGATGTAATTGCATCATCAATGTCATGACTGGTGGCCGCAGCAGCTTCAGTACTAATACTAGGAACTGGAAGTGGTTCCTGATCTTCCGTTATTTTTTCCTCCAAATTTTTGTTTTCCATTTCACAGGACAACACCCCCTTTATTATTACAGCACTCAGACAAGTGCCCTTTATTGTCACAGCACCCCTGTATTTTTACAGCATACAAGACAGAGCCAGTGTACTTTTATTTTAACAGCAGCAACCCTAGATTTTTACAGCATACAGCACCAGTGTACTTTTATTTTAACAGCAGCAGCCCTGTATTTTTACAGCATACAAGAAAGGGCCAATGTAATTTTATTTTAACAGCAGCACCCCTGTATTTTTACAGCATACAGGACCAGTGTACTTTTATTTTAACAACAGTGCCTCTGTATTATTACAGCATACAGGAAAAGTGTACTTTTATTTTTACTGTAGCACCCCTGTATTTTTACAGCACTCAGGACCAGTGTACTTTTTATTTTAACAACTGCACCTCTGTATTTTTACAGCATACAAGACAGAATCAGTATACTTTTATTTTAACAACAGCACTCCTGTATTTGTACAACATACAGGACCAGTGTACTTTTACTTTACCAGCAGCACCCCTGTATTTTTAAAGCATACAGGACCAGTGTACTTTGATTTTAACTAGAGATGAGGGAGTTCGGTTCCTCGAGAAACGAACCCCCCCGAACTTCACCCATTTTACACGGTTCCGAGGCAGCCTTGGATCTTCCCGCCTTGCTCAGTTAACCAGAACGCCCCCGAACGTCATCATCCCACTGTCGGATTCTCACGAGATTCGTATTCTATATAAGGAGCCACGCGTCGCCGCCATTTTCACTTGTGCATTGGAGATTGAATGGAGAGGACGTGGCAGCGTTCTCTCCCTGAAAAGCTCCGTAATCTGTGCTCAGTGTGCTGCAAATATCTGTGCTCAGTGTGCTGCAAATAATCTGTGCTCAGTGTGCTTAAAATATCTACGTTCTCTGCCTGAAAACGCTCCATATCTGTGCTCAGTGTGCTGCAAGTATCTGATCAGTGTGCTGCATTTTGGGGACTGGGGACCACCAGTATATAATAATTACAGTAGTACAGTACAGTAGGCCATTGCTGTATCTTGCCGCTCTGTGTCACTGCAAGTATCCATTCCATATCTGTGCGGCATTTTTGTGAGCAGTATATATAGTATTACAGTGCAGCATTTTGGTGACCCAACAGTATATAGTTGTGTCCAGTAGGCCATTGCTGTATCTTGCAGCTCTGTGTCACTGCACGTATCCATTCCATATCTGTGCTGCATTTTTGTGAGCAGTATATATAGTATTACAGTGCAGCATTTTGGTGACCCAACAGTATATAGTTGTGTACAGTAGGCCATTGCTGTATCTTGCAGCTCTGTGTCATTGAGTGCACGTATCCATTCCATATCTGTGCGGCATTTTTGAGCAGTATATATAGTATTACAGTGCAGCATTTTGGTGACCAACAGTATACATATATAGTACAGTACAGTAGGCCATTGCTATTGATATAAAACTGGCTTATAACTCCACACATTAAAAAATGGAGAACAAAAATGTGGAGGGTAAAATAGGGAAAGATCAAGATCCACTTCCACCTCGTGCTGAAGCTGCTGCCACTAGTCATGGCCGAGATGATGAAATGCCATCAACGTCGTCTGCCAAGGCCGATGCCCAATGTCATAGTAGAGAGCATGTAAAATCCAAAAAAAATGTTCAGTAAAAGGACCCAAAAATCTAAATTAAAAGCATCTGAGGAGAAGCGTAAACTTACCAATATGCCATTTACGACACGGAGTGGCAAGGAACGGCTGAGGCCCTGGCCTATGTTCATTGCTAGTGCTTCAGCTTCACATGAGGATGGAAGCACTCATCCTCCCGCTAGAAAAATGAAAAGACTTAAGCTGGCAGAAGGACAGCAAAGAACTGTGCGTTCTTCTAAATCACAAATCCCCAAGGAGAGTCCAATTGTGTCGGTTGCGATGCCTGACCTTCCCAACACTGGACAGGAAGAGGTGGTGCCTTCCACCATTTGCACACCCCCTGCAAGTGCTGGAAGGAGCACCCACAGTCCAGTTCCTGATAGTCAAATTGAAGATGTCACCGTTTAGGGGGAGAGAAAGGCAAGGAATCTCTGCTGTAGGACAGAGATTTGCTTGCCTCTGCAATTGTCTGCTTGCACGGCACCATGGGTGCCACAAGCTGCAGATTGGTTAGTGAGTGATCCGATGCTGTGTTCTAGGATGCAGATTGGATCACTACTGCAAGCAGGAGGTGTCTGCTTGTAAGTAGGTGTCTGTCTGCCTCCAAGGAAGCAGCAGTGATAGCAACTTCAACCACATCTGAGTCATGACCAGTATGCAGAAGTTATTTTTTTAACGGACTTGTGTACTGGGCCAAAGGGTGAGAAAGGTGTAATTTCAGAAAACATTCAGAAATCGCAGAGAACCCTATAGGCAAAACAAAAAAGAAGTTCATTATGGGGTACATTTACTAAGCAGTGATAAGAGCGGAGAAGTGAGCCAGTGGAGAAGTTGCCCATGGCAACCAATCAGCACTGAAGTAACATCTATAATTTGCATACTATAAAATGATACAGAGATGCTGATTGGTTGATGGGGAAATTTCTCCACTGGCTCACTTCTCCGCTCTTATCACTGCTTAGTAAATGTACCCCTATGTTCCATAATGCCAACGGTAATCTTTTTGAAGTATGATAAAAGCTACTCATGGGTCCACAAACTCAGCCATTAGCATGCTATGTCGATTTCTGCTTAAAGTTATTAAAAAGAATTGTTTGACCTTTTTAAAATCCACGGTCTATGAAAGACGAAGGTTCTTTAGCTCTCCAATCTTGGAGTACAAATTCAATTGTATAGAAATCAATAAGAATAGAACGCCATAGGAATTAACCTGTTCTAACTACTGAGCTTAGTGAAATGAACTTGCAGCTATATACTTTTCTTTATAGAATTACAAAGGATTTGGGTGAGAATTAGTTTCTTCAGGTTGATAAATCTAGACCGGAGACTTTTGTTTATTGTTGTCTAGTTGCCATGGTATCATGAACACTTAGCTACGAAAAGGGGCACTTAAAGCAATAATTCCTATCATCATGCACATATTTCACAGGCATATTTGAATGTAAATCAATATGATGTCGTTGCATAAGTTACCCATATTAGCAGTTTATAAAACCTCTCTTCATACAGTGAAACTAGAAATTGATTTTGCTCTAATTACCTTTTATGCTTCTGCTATTTTATTACCTTTATGTTTTATAGACTTGAAGCTTTCCATTTCTACTTGACATCAAAAGTCTTCAGTATCAATACCTTTGTAGAACTTAAGCCCACAAAGAATATAATCTCTCCAAACAGTTGAAATAGGCTAAGTGCTGCTGGGGATTTTATGTACATAAAAGTACAATATTTTAAAAAGATCATTTTAAGCTTTGCCAGTAATGAACATCTAGAAATGCGATTCAGGCACAAGTTTCTGCATATAATTTATTTCAGGTGTAAAAAATGTTTCCCTACTTATGAAAGCCCATTTAAAATGTACTGGTATAATTGTTTTTGTAATACACACCAATTTATCACTGTTTGTTTCATGTGCATTTTGCAATAAAAAGCATAAGGAAAGCATGAATTCTATTTTGTTATGTTATAATTTACATTTAATGAACTGGCTCTAATTCACATTTTCTCCCATTGGCAATATTTTGTGTGCACCTCACGTCACCCCTTCTCATTTTAAAGTCACTTCTCACCACAGTAAAAAAAATAAAAAAAAATCTTTCCAATGTTTATAGAAGTAATACAACAGTCAAACAGTAGAGGGGATGGGGGATTCCAGTTGCCCAGAAACAAACCCTGCCTCCACCCAGGCCCAGCCAGCAGTTTGCATCATGACTACAATAGCAGTAGTATATAATACAATATGACTGTGCTATAAGGCATGGAATGGAGCTGCTGCATATGCCCAGTGTCAGCAGCTTCTCCTAAAAAGTTTGCTGAGTGCATTGAGCCAGAGAGACCAGCAAGAAGAGGCAGGTGTCTTAACATGAGGTGGGAGAATGTGTGCTTTATGAAAAATTAAAAAAAGGAAAAATATTCCTCCAACACACTGAAAAGGATCAGCAATGATCATGATAATAGAAATATAGAACTATATGATGAAGCCCCTAGGTCACCTCAAGGCATGTGTTAATGGCGGTACCTAGCGCTACATCATAATGGCACCCACTCTGGGTTATATAAGTGCATATTGTTATGCTTCATACTGTAATAATAGCACATACATAAATATAACCAAATTGAGAGCAAACTCACCTGGAGTCACCCAAGATCCTCCATATGACACTACATCATAATTTTCAGTGTGCTGGAGGAATATTTTTTTATCTAGAATAACCTGCCCCTTTATATGCACTTGTGAAGAACTACTAAATTGATTAAGCAGCCACCAGTCTATATTATTGTTCTGAGAGGTATGGATTTGGAGGGCATGCTGTTATTGTTGTTGTAGTTGTTTTATTATTTATGATTATTATTATTATTATTATTATTATTATTATTATTATAGTGGGTGCTATTGCTATGAAGTGTTAGGGACCGCCAGAAACAGAGATGCCATAAATGCGGCCTGTTGGCTCAATAATATCTTTGGAAATATATGTAAACTGGGGAGGTGATTCCCCCCTCTACACAGCCTAAACCTACATCCCCCCTACCCCCCCCTCCCCAGGTCACAGTCTAACCCTCTCCCTGCAGCCTAACCCTAACTCCCCCCCCCCCCCCCCCTGCAACCTAACTTTCCTGGCAACCGGAATCGTGATCTCTGTGGTCAGGATTCCGGCGCTGGCCTTTTAACCCTATTCGGGATGCTAATGTTGGCATTCCGCCTAGTGTCAGGATCCCAGTGTCTGTATTTTGACTCCCGGGATCCGACTGCCAGGATCTTGCCCTGATCCCTAATAGACCATTTATATTGCTAGTTATTAATCAGTGTATGAAGAGACCAATGTGTACAAATACTGTATGTCTAGGGACAATGCTAGGTTCTTCTGCCACTCCCTCAGACACCCAGAATGACTCCAGTTCTCTGCAGAGCAGGGTACTTGTTCTAAAATCAAGCATTTGGAAACCCCATCTAGAAATATTGTGTTTGCCCTTAAATATAATTCATATCATTCAACTCTATTTATTAATGTTTTGCAGAAACTGCAGTTTTCTGAGGATTTGAACAATCATTAAATATCCCAGGAATATATTAAGAGGCCATTGCAGCAGATTTTGGAGGTATATCTTCTGTGGTCTCTCTATTTTCAATCACAAAAGCAGTCCCTTTATATTTCAATGGTGACAGCAAGAATGCCAAATTTGCCAAGCCCCCAGAAGCTTATCTTTTTGGAGCTTAGTCCCTGATCATGAGAACCAAGAGGGGTGGGCATAGAGAATACAGAATACCCAGGCTTGCACTTTTCAGGGGTCTCCACACCACCTCATATTGGTGTTCATAAATTAATTACAGTCATTGAAAATCTAATTAGTTGCAGCTTGAGCCATGGTTTTCACATATGAGTTTAACTTACTTTGATCAACAAATCTAAAATATGGCAACAAATATAATCTAGTCTCAGTTAACTGTGGTGGTGATGATGTTGATGATGATGATGATGATGATGATTGTTATCAGTGGTGACTCCAGAGGAGGGGCTGCAAGTCAGTTCAAATTACAAATAGGGTAGCAACACCAACAGTCACCAACTGCCATTTTAAACTGTCTCACTGGCAGTTGTTGTGGTTCCCCTATTTGAATTTTTAACTGTACTTTTGTGGCTGAGTGCTTGGTTTGGTTGGCACCCCACAAAACATGATACCAATGTGCTTAAGGCAGCTCACTGCTGTTTTTTTAATGATCTCTTCTTTACAGTGGGAAGATGTTATTATCATCACCATCACACAATATTAACATATCTCCATTGGAATCCACCATTACAGAAGTCTCTGTATTTTGGCGTAATTGGTGGGAAAGGTCTTCCTCATGGAACTTGTAGTTAATTTTTTTATGAACATCATCTTTTCTACATTTTCAGCAATTGGCTTCCTACACCAATAGCTCACAAGGTTACCAGCTGTGCTGATACCTCTTTTTTAGTACACACTTGAGGGTGGGCAGCTTAAGTATAGCATAGAGAGTTTATTTAAGGGGCTCCAAATTTCCATTGTCTCCTCCAAGTAACAAGCTCATTTAAACATTGCCATTAAAATAATCCTCCACCATTCTATAGGTGGCTACAATATCAGATTGAGTCACAGTAGAGGTGTCAATAATATTGGGCAATTCTTTAGGACCTCTCCAGGTGTTAAAATGTTGTTCAGTTTTCTGCTGACAGCAGCAATTGCAGCAGGAGAAACTGAAGGATGAGGCATTGTCTTGCCATATACCACTTGAGATGCCAACTTGCTCACAAGGAGCTCTTTTGCTCTTTTAAGATTTGTGTCAATTGGAAAGAAAGACTTTGCATATGACATAAACCCAGGATCAAGTAAAGTCGCCAAATGAAGTGATCTGATTTTAAGATGTTGAAAACCATTTGGTCCTGACAAAGCGAATAAATAACTTGATCTACAAGTCCAACATACTTAGCTTAATTGCTTCCTTTCATCTCCTTGCGTTTCTTTAGCTGCTTTTACATTATTCTATTTTATGGAATAACCTTACTCAATAGGTTACTATTTCAGATGTTTTCAGTACCTTGTATAAACCAAAACGTATTTTCCACTGTATAGGACTCTTATGGGACATGTTTAAATTCACCCAGTTGTAATGCTCTCACAATATTACTGGTGTTGTTAGAAATGACAAATCCTGAAGAGAGTCCTTGCGGGGTAAGCTATTTTGCTATGACATCCCTTAGCTTTTCTAACAGATTGACACTGGTATGTCTTTTAGTGAAGCCGGTGATACAGAGAGCAGCCTGCCTGTGAATGAACTGGCATTTTGTGTTTTAATGCTGCTGCTTCTGAAGGTGATACACCCATCCAGTGGGCTGTCACAGTCATGTGATCTTTAGTTTAACCAGTACCACTTTTCCACATTTATGTTGTTAAATGGATAGTGGATACATTGGCATTTTGTGGCCTAATAATTACAATTTTTAATGTCCTGGTTCAGGTGAGATATTGGTTTTCCGGTAAAATGGAACCAGGCTGGAATTTGGTAGTGGGAAAGAGAGGACCTCAATTAACTGTCTAAAACTAGATGCATTAATGCCAGATATTGGACTCAGATCTAATACTAGCAAAACCTTTATTGTGTGAATCTGGAGGGCAACTTTCATACTTGCTTCCTCTTGCACAGGATTGTTTCACAGTCAATTGTTGTCTGAAATTACTAGTAGTCTTCTTGGTGCCCTTCTGGGATAAAGATTCACCCCCAGCAGCAGCAGCAGCAGGCCTAGCACTCAAGGATTATTCTGAAGAATCCTGAAAAGGGAAAGAGTCAGTTAGCCTTCGCACATAGGACTAACTCTGATCATTAATGAGGAGATTGATGATGAAGTTGTTGGCAGTGGAGACTGCATGTGCTGGGAATTATCTTAGAGATGGCAGCTAGGACATGCTGAACTGTTTTTTATTATTTTAACAGAATATTCAGATTTTGACAAAAACTTTACATGCACTCACTGTAAATGACATAACAGGGAGAAAGTTCCTAGATGATTAATGTCCATGCTTTTAATTGCTTAATGTCATTATTAATACTTGTGCAGTTGTGCTGCTCATTCCCACATTTGCAGAGGGTGCAGAAATGGTGGAAGGAGGCTTCTCTGTCAGTTTTTGTTCTCAGGAAATTGTGATGTTTCTAAACACACAGTTTGTTCCTCAGCCTTAGTGGGGGTGGAGGGTTACTGCACTGATTTGTCTGTTTTATATTTGACACCTCTTCTAGACTCTGAGTGAGAAGGTGTTGCATCATCATGTGAGGTTTCAAAAGAAGATGCCTGAATTACAGAAGTTCTAGAACCACAAATCTCAAAATACAGGCAAAGGCCAAAGCCTTTCTTTGTCACTTCATGTGGTGTATGGCATGTTGTTAATTTTACTTTTTTTGGCAGTAAACTTTGCCTGTATTGTATGTGAATTTTGTTTTAATTTTTATCTGTGAAAAATTGTTTTGATTTTAGGTGCCCTTTCTTAAACCCTCTGTGCCCTTGAGCACCAGCTTCAGTAGATGTTAAACTACTAATATTATCATAACGAGTAGCTGCCACTGCACTAGTACTTGGTTGATGCTCCTGTACTTTTATCGACTGTTCATGATTCACAGCACGTATGTTAATAACGTGGTGGCACGCCAACTACTGAACTGTATTTTTTAACATAGTGCCACTGCCTTGCCCTTAATACACACTTTTTGTTTAAACAATGCTGTGACTCACTGCACTTATAGGCACACTGGCACCTAATGAACGTTATTATTTTACATCACAATGACTGAACCTGAACAACACACACAAGTTTTTTTTATTATTTTATTAATACAAAGTGCTTCTATAGAAAAGGAATGGAAAGAGAATAAGTGCTGCAGCCCAGTCCTCATCCTCTCTCTTGCAGCCAGACCCCCATTACAGTGTCACAGTACAGTGCCTCTAGTTTATTAATATTTATTTTTAACAACAGCGTGCGCCTATAGCGCCCTTATACACTGCAGCCTTGTCCCCACACCCTTTCCTGCTGCAGCCAGCACCACAATACAGTGCCTCTAATCATTTTTTTTATAAAAATGCAAAGCAGCCCAGTCGTTAGACACCCTCTCCTGCTGCAACCAGCCCACCTCAGTAAAATGCCACAGTACAGTACCTCTAATAATTTATCATTATTATTAATAATAATAATAATAATAATAATAATAATACAAAGCATAGAAAGCAGCCCAGTTGCCAGGCACCTTTTCCTGATTAGTGGTGAATTTCCCATTAGGCATGTGAAGCACGTGCCGGGGGCAAGACTTGTTGTGGGGCAGCACTTGGATGCTTGTGTAAGTACTGTCAGCCCACAATGCACCAGTAACCAGTAAATATTTCCACTGCACTGTACCATATGCCATCTTGAATGGAGTGTGAATGGGTAAGCTCTTACAGCCACTGTCATCTGCCCTACTTAGTAAAAATATGTAAACATAATTAAAAATAAGAAAAATGTCATAGTCAGTTGCTTTTTCTTGTTATTCTATTAAACTGGCTATCATCAAATAAAAGCTTTTAACCAATCTACATAAATAGTAAAATTAGGTGGGGGGGGGGGGTGCAACCATGACTGTTGTGCTTAGGGGGGCCCACAACCTTAAATCCACCCCTGCTCCTGCTGCAGCCAGCCCCACCACAGTATAGTGCCACAGTGCAGTGCCTCTAAAAATTGTTTTACTAATAATAATAATACAAAGCACTGAAAGCAGCCCTGTCGATAAACACCCTCTCCTGCTGGGAAGAGGACAATTTGCCTCGTTTTATGATCAGAGGGGTCTATTCATGAAGCACTGAAAAGAGTGGAGAAAAGGACCAGTGGAAAAGTTGCCCATGGCAACCAATCAGCTTTGAAGGAAGCCTTTATCAAGTACATTTTATAAAATGTAAGGGAGATGCTGATTGGTTGCACTTCTTCACTGGTCTGTTTCTCCACACTTTTTACTTCTTCATGAATAGACCCCAGAATACTGTATGATGAGGAGATCAAAGTTCCATCAACTCAGAATGGGTGGATCTGATCCCGCTCATCTCTATTAATCATATATATATATATTGAATACGGACTTTCACTGTCATAGGCCAGTAGACCTTTGAGGAGGACGATCTATAAAGTGCTGTACATAAAATCTTGTGATAAAGGGTAACATTAGGAAAGTATTTTAGATGAGAAAACTTTTGTGCTTTTAACCTTCTCTTCTTTTACATTTTTTTTTATTTTTGTCACCTTACAATACTTTTAATTGTGTGCAATGAATAACCATTTCTAGAATAAGTGAAACGATCAAACTGTAGAGAAACGCTATTTTTTTTTTCAAATGAAATGCATAACCTTTGTACTTGACTTTTGTATGAGAGAATATGCCCTGTATATTCTTGCATTTATATAAAAGGAAAGTGCTCCCAGCTCCTACAGTAGCACATACTGTATGTTAATCTTATGCATAGCAGCCTCTCTACACTTTCATTACAAGTACAAAGAAATCCTATGTTGTGTTGTTTTACATTTTCCCTACTTGAAAATATACAGTACATAATGTAAGTGTCAGTAAATCAACATTGTTTGCCAATTATTGCACAGAAAAAGAAATTGTATATTTTGGCTCGTTGCTCAGTGTGGTCCTATTGAGAATATAAAAGATTGTTCCCCAGCGCCTTTGTCTCTGAATATTATTTTGATTTTATTAAAGCACGCATAATATTCTACTCAGACTTATTGTATTAGCTTTGTACTGTCGAGTACTTTTTATTTCAGTAAACTGCTTGACCTTTTCTCACTGCAAAACGATTAGGTACACAGTGTTACTATGTGCAATTATATAAAGCTAATATGCATATGAATACCTTTATAAACTTATCCAGATTCTTCCTCAAGCCACGCATTGTAACTTTACATTTCTAACCATTTATTTATGTTTTTATGTATGTATTGCTAGTTATTTCTAGAGCACACACATATTCCTCAGCGCTTTACAGAGAATAGTTGGCCATTCACATCAGTCCCTGCTCCGGTGGAGCTTACAACCCATTTTCCATACCACATGTACACACTAGGGTTACAGTTTTGTTGGGAGCCATTTACCTCCCAGTGTGTTTTTGTAGAGTGGAACCAAAGTACCCAGAGGAAACCCACTCAAGCACTGGGAGGGCAAAGAAATGGGGTGTAGTGGACATCTTAACGTTCATGATGCCGGAGGTAAGAACACCGGCACTGAAATCCCAACGCCACTGAGAATCCTGACCATAAGTATTTGGGTAGGGTTAGCATTTGGCTGCAGGGGAAGGGGGGGGGTATAGGGTTAGGCACTAGGGGGAGGGTCAGTGCTGAAAGAAAAGTAGGGCGGTACAGGGTGGTATGGAGAACCATTAAGAAATATGGTGGTAGTACTCAGTACCACCAACCCACAGCTGCGGCATAATTTATAAGGGGCATTTTTGTGTGTGGGACATAAAATGGTGTTAGTGGCATCTGTGTGTGGCATAATGTGTAATAGGCATCATGGTGTGGTATAATAGGTACGGCATTACAGTGTGTGGCATAATGTTTAATTGGCATTACGGTGTGTGTCATAATGTGTAATGGGTGTTATGGTGTGTGGCATAATGTGTAATAGGCATTACGGTGTGTGGCATAATGTGTAATGGGCATTACGGTGTGTGGCATAATGTGTAATAGGCATTAAGGTTTGTGGCATAATGTGTAATGGGCATTACGGTGTGAAGCATAATGTGACCATGCCCCTATTGTCATGTAGCCACTCCCCTAGTTTTGTGTGACCACACCCACTCATGACACGTGACCATGCCCATTTTTACTATCAGTACCACTAAGAAAAAATGTCTACTTGCACCGCTGGGGAGGGTTAGGGATAGACTGCAGGGAGGGGGAGGTTAGGGTTAGATTGTGGGAGGAGGAGGTTTGTGGATAGGTTGTGGTAGTGGAAAGTGAGGGTTGCTGACCATTGGGATGCCGCTGTCGGTATTCTGACCGTTGGCATCCTGACTGTTGGGATCCTGTACCCAACCAGTCCAAACTCCACACAGGATAGCGGTGGGAATCCAACTCAAGACCTCAGTGCTGTGAGGCACTAATGCTAACCATTTCACCAACTGTGTTGCATTAACTTCTACAGGTGAACAAAATCCCTGAAAGTAAGGATAATTAATTACACCACATGATATGAGCAAGCAAATACAGATGTGTTCTTATACACTGTTGATCAAGTCCAGACAAAGAGTCCCGGCATGCCGTGTTATGTGCTGAGCATCTACAGTATCTTGCTCCAAATGTGTCTGAACCTGTGTATGAAGTGCTATGATGCAGGGGACGCTGTTTTTTCTCACACTAAGTTCCATTGTGCTTCATCTGCAACTTTGCAGGGTACGTGTTTAAAACCAATCCCTGTGTAACAAAATCTCGCAGCCCAGCATCTCTGGTACACTGTAAGCATTGGCGTCACAAGGTGGTTGTGGCCCGCGCCCAGGTGTAACCCGCCGAGGGGTGACACCAAAGTGCCGGCTCCTGCTCAGTGATAGGAGCTGGGTGCTGCACTGTAACATTACGTGCAGCAACCCAGATTCTGTCACCGTGCAGGAGCATGCAACAGAGACACGCTAGTCTCCATGGGCAGCCCGCAACTCCTGCACCCCCGGAGTGACGAAAACGCGGGTTGGGGCACTTAGTCACGCCCCATCAAGCGAGTCACCTTATTGGCCACACCCCTCAGTGAAGCCACAACCCTTTCACACCTGTGGCCGCACCGGGTGCAAAAGAGATGAGTGACGCCTCTGTGAGTGGTGTTTTGCTGCTTCTGCGTTGCAAATAAGAGGCAAATTGTGAAGAAAACTATGGTCTGCTACTCCTCTTGGAGCATCTCAATCATGATGGGAATCTCGCGCCGCATGGTACAGAGATGCTAGAGGGGTCCGTTCCTAAACTTCTAAAACAGAAACGTGGTGGTGTTACCTGTAGCAACCAATCAGATTCTACCTGTAGCTGGTATTTTTCTATTGCGTTCTAGAAAATGACAGACATAATGTGTAATGTGGCACTTGTCTTTTTTTGGAACTTTAGTAAATCTTTCCCTAGCTGAGGACACATCTGTATTGGGAGGAACTGATAGAAACCAGTGGCAGACACTGCATGTGGTCTGCAGAACACATCACATTGCAAATGGGGGGGGTTAACACATACAGTACATACATACATACATACATACATACATACATGCATCCATACATCTATGTAATGTTGTATGTGTATATGTGCTGATTGCCTTGCCTCAGAGATCAGCAATGGGGTCTGTTTCACATGGCTGCTGCTCCCAGGACGCAGCACTCTTCGGCTTCACTTCTACTACTTAGCACGCCCCCAGACTCCCATTGGCTTATTTTGTAGGAATCTTGGGCCAAGCTTACAGAGGAAATACAAGCTAAGTGCTGTGTCCCAGATGCAGCGCCGATCCCTGGTGTAAGGCAGGCAGCACATACTGTATATTACATATGTTTATATGTTTTAACTGCCCCCATGCAACGTGTGGTCTGTGCTGCAGCCACCACTGATAACAACTAATCACACATTTGCTTTGCTCGTAGAATAGAATAGAAAGAATAGAATACGAAAATGCTAAATTGTTAAAAATTGCTGAAAAAATAGGTGTGATGGTCAGTGATCCTAATTAGTGATGAGCGGGTTCGGTTTCTCGGAAACCGAACCCCCCCGAACTTCACGCTTTTTACACGGGTCCGAGGCAGACTCGGATCTTCCCGCCTTGCTCGGTTAACCCGAGCGCGCCCGAACGTCATCATCCCGCTGTCGGATTCTCGCGAGGCTCGGATTCTATCGCGAGACTCGGATTCTATATAAGGAGCCGCGCGTCGCCGCCATTTTCACACGTGCATTGAGATTAATAGGGAGAGGACGTGGCTGGCGTCCTCTCCGTTTAGAGTAGACTAGAGAGTAGTAGAGACACTTGATTTACTAATTTTGGGGAGCATATTAGGAGTACTACTTGCTGATAGTGTGACCAGTGACCACCAGTTTAATTAATCCGTTCTCTGCCTGAAAAAAAACGATACACAGTGTGACACAGTCACATACCATATCTGTGCTCAGCCTCAGTGTGCCCTCAGTGTGCTGCATCATCTATGTAATACTGTATATCTGACTGTGCTGAGTGCTCACTGCTCACACAGCTTAATTGTGGGGGAGACTGGGGAGCAGTTATAGCAGGAGTACATATTTTAACAGTGCACACTTTTGCTGCCAGAGTGCCACTGCCAGTGTGACTGACCAGTGACCACTGACCACCAGTATATTGTGATTGTCTGCCTGAAAAAGTTAAACACTCGTCGTGTGGTGTTTTTATTCTATAAACGCATTCTGCTGACAGTGTCCAGCAGGTCCGTCATTACATAATATATACCTGTCCGGCTGCAGTAGTGATATATATATATATTTTTTATATCATTATCATCCAGTCTATATTAGCACTGCAGCAGACACAGTACGGTAGTCCACGGCTGTAGCTACCTCTGTGTCGGCAGTCGCTCGTCCATCCATAATTGTATACCACCTACCCGTGGTGTTTTTTTTTATTCTATCTTCTTGATACTAGTAGCTTACTTTAGGAGTCTGCAGTGCTGAGCTGACAGTGTCCAGCAGGTCCGTCATTATATAATATATACCTGTCCGGCTGCAGTAGTGATATATATATATTTTTTATATCATTATCATCCAGTCTATATTAGCAGCAGACGCAGTACGGTAGTCCACGGCTGTAGCTACCTCTGTGTCGGCAGTCGCTCATCCATCCATAATTGTATACCACCTACCCGTGGTGTTTTTTTTTTTTTTCTATCTTCTTGATACTAGTAGCTTACTTTAGGAGTCTGCAGTGCTGAGCTGACAGTGTCCAGCAGGTCCGTCATTATATAATATATACCTGTCCGGCTGCAGTAGTGATATATATATATTTTTTTTATATCATTATCATCCAGTCTATATTAGCAGCAGACGCAGTACGGTAGTCCACGGCTGTAGCTACCTCTGTGTCGGCAGTCGCTCGTCCATCCATAATTGTATACCACCTACCCGTGGTGGTTTTTTTTTTTTCTATCTTCTTGATACTAGTAGCTTACTTTAGGAGTCTGCAGTGCTGAGCTGACAGTGTCCAGCAGGTCCGTCATTATATAATATATACCTGTCCGGCTGCAGTAGTGATATATATATATTTTTTATATCATTATCATCCAGTCTATATTAGCAGCAGACGCAGTACGGTAGTCCACGGCTGTAGCTACCTCTGTGTCGGCAGTCGCTCGTCCATCCATAATTGTATACCACCTACCTGTGGTGTTTTTTTTTCTTCTATCTTCTTGATACTACTAGTAGCTTACTTTAGGAGTCTGCAGTGCTGAGCTGACAGTGTCCAGCAGGTCCGTCATTATATAATATATACCTGTCCAGCTGCAGTAGTGATATATATATATTTTATATCTCATTATCATCCAGTCTATATTAGCAGCAGACGCAGTACGGTAGTCCACGGCTGTAGCTACCTCTGTGTCGGCAGTCGCTCGTCCATCCATAATTGTATACCACCTACCTGTGGTGTTTTGTTTTTTTTCTATCTTCTTGATACTACTAGTAGCTTACTTTAGGAGTCTGCAGTGCTGAGCTGACAGTGTCCAGCAGGTCCGTCATTATATAATATATACCTGTCCGGCTGCAGTAGTGATATATATATATTTTATATCTCATTATCATCCAGTCTATATTAGCAGCAGACGCAGTACGGTAGTCCACGGCTATAGCTACCTCTGTGTCGGCAGTCGCTCGTCCATCCATAATTGTATACCACCTACCCGTGGTGTTTTTTTTTTCTGTCTTCTTGATACTAGTAGCTTACTTTAGGAGTCTGCAGTGCTGAGCTGACAGTGTCCAGCAGGTCCGTCATTATATAATATATACCTGTCCGGCTGCAATAGTGATATATATATATATTTTTTATATCATTATCATCCAGTCTGTATTAGCAGCAGACGCAGTACAGTAGTCCACGGCTGTAGCTACCTCTGTGTCGGCAGTCGCTCGTCCATCCATAATTGTATACCACCTACCTGTGGTGTTTTTTTTTTCTGTCTTCTTGATACTAGTAGCTTACTTTAGGAGTCTGCAGTGCTGAGCTGACAGTGTCCAGCAGGTCCGTCATTATATAATATATACCTGTCCGGCTGCAGTAGTGATATATATATATATATATATTTTTTTTTTATATCATTATCATCCAGTCTATATTAGCAGCAGACGCAGTACGGTAGTCCACGGCTGTAGCTACCTCTGTGTCGGCAGTCGCTCGTCCATCCATAATTGTATACCACCTACCTGTGGTGTTTTTTTTTTTCTATCTTCTTGATACTAGTAGCTTACTTTAGGAGTCTGCAGTGCTGACAGTGTCCAGCAGGTCCGTCATTATATAATATATACCTGTCCGGCTGCAGTAGTGATATATATATATTTTTTATATTATTATCATCCAGTCTATATTAGCAGCAGACGCAGTACGGTAGTCCACGGCTGTAGCTACCTCTGTGTCGGCAGTCGCTCGTCCATCCATAATTGTATACCACCTACCTGTGGTGTTTTTTTTTTCTATCTTCTTGATACTACTAGTAGCTTACTTTAGGAGTCTGCAGTGCTGAGCTGACAGTGTCCAGCAGGTCCGTCATTATATAATATATACCTGTCCGGCTGCAGTAGTGATATATATATATTTTATATCTCATTATCATCCAGTCTATATTAGCAGCAGACGCAGTACGGTAGTCCACGGCTGTAGCTACCTCTGTGTCAGCAGTCGCTCGTCCATCCATAATTGTATACCACCTACCTGTGGTGTTTTTTTTTTTTTTCTATCTTCTTGATACTACTAGTAGCTTACTTTAGGAGTCTGCAGTGCTGAGCTGACAGTGTCCAGCAGGTCCGTCATTATATAATATATACCTGTCCGGCTGCAGTAGTGATATATATATATATATTTTATATCTCATTATCATCCAGTCTATATTAGCAGCAGACGCAGTACGGTAGTCCACGGCTATAGCTACCTCTGTGTCGGCAGTCGCTCGTCCATCCATAATTGTATACCACCTACCCGTGGTGTTTTTTTTTCTATCTTCTTGATACTAGTAGCTTACTTTAGGAGTCTGCAGTGCTGAGCTGACAGTGTCCAGCAGGTCCGTCATTATATAATATATACCTGTCCGGCTGCAGTAGTGATATATATATATTTTTTATATCATTATCATCCAGTCTATATTAGCAGCAGACGCAGTACAGTAGTCCACGGCTGTAGCTACCTCTGTGTCGGCAGTCGCTCGTCCATCCATAATTGTATACCACCTACCTGTGGTGTTTTTTTTTTCTGTCTTCTTGATACTAGTAGCTTACTTTAGGAGTCTGCAGTGCTGAGCTGACAGTGTCCAGCAGGTCCGTCATTATATAATATATACCTGTCCGGCTGCAGTAGTGATATATATATATATATATATATATATATTTTTTTTTATATCATTATCATCCAGTCTATATTAGCAGCAGATGCAGTACGGTAGTCCACGGCTGTAGCTACCTCTGTGTCGGCAGTCGCTCGTCCATCCATAATTGTATACCACCTACCTGTGGTGTTGTTTTTTTTTTCTATCTTCTTGATACTAGTAGCTTACTTTAGGAGTCAGCAGTGCTGACAGTGTCCAGCAGGTCCGTCATTATATAATATATACCTGTCCAGTTGCAGTAGTGATATATATATATTTTTTATATCATTATCATCCAGTCTATATTAGCAGCAGACGCAGTACGGTAGTCCACGGCTGTAGCTACCTCTCTGTCGGCAGTCGCTCGTCCATCCATAAGTATACTAGTATCCATCCATCTCCATTGTTTACCTGAGGTGCCTTTTAGTTGTGCCTATTAAAATATGGAGAACAAAAATGTTGAGGTTCCAAAAATAGGGAAAGATCAAGATCGACTTCCACCTCGTGCTGAAGCTGCTGCCACTAGTCATGGCCGAGACGATGAAATGCCAGCAATGTCGTCTGCCAAGGCCGATGCCCAATGTCATAGTACAGAGCATGTAAAATCCAAAACACCAAATATCAGTAAAAAAAGGACTCAAAAATCTAAAATAAAATTGTCGGAGGAGAAGCGTAAACTTGCCAATATGCCATTTACCACACGGAGTGGCAAGGAACGGCTGAGGCCCTGGCCTATGTTCATGGCTAGTGGTTCAGCTTCACATGAGGATGGAAGCACTCAGCCTCTCGCTAGAAAAATGAAAAGACTCAAGCTGGCAAAAGCACAGCAAAGAACTGTGCGTTCTTCGAAATCACAAATCCACAAGGAGAGTCCAATTGTGTCGTTTGCGATGCCTGACCTTCCCAACACTGGACGTGAAGAGCATGCGCCTTCCACCATTTGCACGCCCCCTGCAAGTGCTGGAAGGAGCACCCGCAGTCCAGTTCCTGATAGTCAGATTGAAGATGTCAGTGTTGACGTACACCAGGATGAGGAGGATATGGGTGTTGCTGGCGCTGGGGAGGAAATTGACCAGGAGGATTCTGATGGTGAGGTGGTTTGTTTAAGTCAGGCACCCGGGGAGACACCTGTTGTCCGTGGGAGGAATAGGGCCATTGACATGCCTGGTGAAAATACCAAAAAAATCAGCTCTTCGGTGTGGAAGTATTTCAACAGAAATGCGGACAACATTTGTCAAGCCATGTGTTGCCTTTGTCAAGCTGTAATAAGTAGGGGTAAGGACGTTAACCACCTTGGAACATCCTCCCTTATACGTCACCTGCAGCGCATTCATCATAAGTCAGTGACAAGTTCAAAAACTTTGGGCGACAGCGGAAGCAGTCCACTGACCAGTAAATCCCTTCCTCTTGTAACCAAGCTCACGAAAACCACCCCACCAACTCCCTCAGTGTCAATTTCCTCCTTCCCCAGGAATGCCAATAGTCCTGCAGGCCATGTCACTGGCAATTCTGACGAGTCCTCTCCTGCCTGGGATTCCTCCGATGCATCCTTGCGTGTAACGCCTACTGCTGCTGGCGCTGCTGTTGTTGCTGCTGGGAGTCGATGGTCATCCCAGAGGGGAAGTCGTACTCGTAAGACCACTTTTACTACTTCCACCAAGCAATTGACTGTCCAACAGTCCTTTGCGAGGAAGATGAAATATCACAGCAGTCATCCTGCTGCAAAGCGGATAACTGAGGCCTTGGCATCCTGGGCGGTGAGAAACGTGGTTCCGGTATCCATCATTACTGCAGAGCCAACTAGAGACTTGTTGGAGGTACTGTGTCCCCGGTACCAAATACCATCTAGGTTCCATTTCTCTAGGCAGGCGATACCGAAAATGTACACAGACCTCAGAAAAAGACTCACCAGTGTCCTAAAAAATGCAGTTGTACCCAATGTCCACTTAACCACGGACATGTGGACAAGTGGAGCAGGGCAGGCTCAGGACTATATGACTGTGACAGCCCACTGGGTAGATGTATGGACTCCCGCCGCAAGAACAGCAGCGGCGGCACCAGTAGCAGCATCTCACAAACGCCAAATCTTTCCTAGGCAGGCTACGCTTTGTATCACCGCTTTCCAGAATACGGACACAGCTAAAAACCTCTTACGGCAACTGAGGAAGATCATCGCAGAATGGCTTACCCCAATTGGACTCTCCTGTGGATTTGTGGCATCGGACAACGCCAGCAATATTGTGTGTGCATTAAATCTGGGCAAATTCCAGCACGTCCCATGTTTTGCACATACCTTGAATTTGGTGGTGCAGAATTATTTAAAAAACAAGAGGGGCGTGCAAGAGATGCTGTCGGTGGCCAGAAGAATTGCGGGACACTTTTGGAGTACAGGCACCACGTACAGAAGACTGGAGCACCACAAAAAACGCCTGAACCTGCCCTGCCATCATCTGAAGCAAAAAGTGGTAACGAGGTGGAATTCAACCCTCTATATGCTTCAGAGGTTGGAGGAGCAGCAAAAGGCCATTCAAGCCTATACAACTGAGCACGATATAGGAGGTGGAATGCACCTGTCTCAAGCGCAGTGGAGAATGATTTCAACGTTGTGCAAGGTTCTGCAACCTTTTGAACTTGCCACACGTGAAGTCAGTTCAGACACTGCCAGCCTGAGTCAGGTCATTCCCCTCATCAGGCTTTTGCAGAAGAAGCTGGAGACATTGAAGGAGGAGCTAACACAGAGCGATTCCGCTAGGCATGTGGGACTTGTGGATGGAGCCCTTAATTCGCTTAACAAGGATTCACGGGTGGTCAATCTGTTGAAATCAGAGCACTACATTTTGGCCACCGTGCTCGATCCTAGATTTAAAACCTACCTTGGATCTCTCTTTCCGGCAGACACAAGTCTGCTGGGGTTCAAAGAACTGCTGGTGACAAAATTGTCAAGTCAAGCGGAACGCGACCTGTCAACATCTCCTCCTTCACATTCTCCCGCAACTGGGGGTGCGAGGAAAAGGCTCAGAATTCCGAGCCCACCCGCTGGCGGTGATGCAGGGCAGTCTGGAGCGACTGCTGATGCTGACATCTGGTCCGGACTGAAGGACCTGACAACGATTACGGACATGTCGTCTACTGTCACTGCATATGATTCTCTCTCCATTGAAAGAATGGTGGAGGATTATATGAGTGACCGCATCCAAGTAGGCACGTCAGACAGTCCGTACTTATACTGGCAGGAAAAAGAGGCAATTTGGAGGCCCTTGCACAAACTGGCTTTATTCTACCTAAGTTGCCCTCCCACAAGTGTGTACTCCGAAAGAGTGTTTAGTGCCGCCGCTCACCTTGTCAGCAATCGGCGTACGAGGTTACATCCAGAAAATGTGGAGAAGATGATGTTCATTAAAATGAATTATAATCAATTCCTCCGTGGAGACATTGACCAGCAGCAATTGCCTCCACAAAGTACACAGGGAGCTGAGATGGTGGATTCCAGTGGGGACGAATTGATAATCTGTGAGGAGGGGGATGTACACGGTGATATATCGGAGGATGATGATGAGGTGGACATCTTGCCTCTGTAGAGCCAGTTTGTGCAAGGAGAGATTAATTGCTTCTTTTTTGGTGGGGGTCCAAACCAACCCGTCATTTCAGTCACAGTCGTGTGGCAGACCCTGTCACTGAAATGATGGGTTGGTTAAAGTGTGCATGTCCTGTTTATACAACATAAGGGTGGGTGGGAGGGCCCAAGGACAATTCCATCTTGCACCTCTTTTTTCTTTCATTTTTATTTGCGTCATGTGCTGTTTGGGGGGTGTTTTTTGGAAGGGCCATCCTGCGTGACACTGCAGTACCACTCCTAGATGGGCCAGGTGTTTGTGTCGGCAACTAGGGTCGCTTAGCTTACTCACACAGCTACCTCATTGCGCCTCTTTTTTTCTTTGCGTCATGTACTGTTTGGGGAGTGTTTTTTGGAAGGGCCATCCTGCGTGACACTGCAGTGCCACTCCTAGATGGGCCAGGTGTTTGTGTCGGCCACTAGGGTCGCTTAGCTTACTCACACAGCTATCTCATTGCTCCTCTTTTTTTCTTTGCGTCATGTGCTGTTTGGGGAGTGTTTTTTGGAAGGGCCATCCTGCGTGACACTGCAGTGCCACTCCTAGATGGGCCAGGTGTTTGTGTCGGCCACTAGGGTCGCTAAGCTTACTCACACAGCTACCTCATTGCGCCTCTTTTTTTCTTTGCGTCATGTGCTGTTTGGGGAGTGTTTTTTGGAAGGGCCATCCTGCGTGACACTGCAAGGCCACTCCTAGATGGGCCAGGTGTTTGTGTCGGCCACTAGGGTCGCTTAGCTTACTCACACAGCTACCTCATTGCGCCTATTTTTTTCTTTGCATCATGTGCTGTTTGGGGAGTGTTTTTTGGAAGGGCCATCCTGCGTGACACTGCAGTGCCACTCCTAGATGGGCCAGGTGTTTGTGTCGGCCACTTGGGTCGCTTAGCTTAGCCATCCAGCGACCTCGGTGCAAATTTTAGGACTAAAAATAATATTGTGAGGTGTGAGGTGTTCAGAATAGACTGAAAATGAGTGGAAATTATGGTTATTGAGGTTAATAATACTTTGGGATCAAAATGACCCCCAAATTCTATGATTTAAGCTGTTTTTTAGGGTTTTTTGAAAAAAACACCCGAATCCAAAACACACCCGAATCCGACAAAAAAAATTCGGTGAGGTTTTGCCAAAACGCGTTCGAACCCAAAACACGGCCGCGGAACCGAACCCAAAACCAAAACACAAAACCCGAAAAATTTCCGGTGCTCATCACTAATCCTAATATAATTGCTCCTCCAGCCAGAGCTCACTGCAGCCAACTCCCAGCATCAGTCATACCCCATACCATACAGCAATGGTTGGCAGCCCTCAGGAACACCCACCTGCTGCTGCTGGCTGATTTTCTTGCTGGACGGTGAGGTATTTTCTTTTAATTGTATAAAAAAAAATCCAAAAATGTTCCCCAAATTGTTGAATTTATTTTATTATCAATTTATGTAAATAATAGCCATTTGAACCTGATTTAGTCTAATTTTATTAAGAGGTCTGCACAATTTGTAAGAATATTATACTGAATAAGGTTTAAAAATTGCTATTATTTGCATAATTAAGTAATGAAGTGATTAAAGCGAGGTAAGGACATTTTAGTCAGGATGTTAGTAGCCATTAGACTAATAGTGGCCACTGATATTCTCAGTTAGGGGTGAGTGTGGGGAGTCTGATAGACATGTTACATTTTGGGATGAGTGGGGGCATTGCAGGTTTCTTAAAATTATGCCACTTTCAGACAGAATAGTCTGATCCCCCCTTTCACACAGGCATGCAAATTACCGGGTCGAAAACTTCGACCCGGTAATTTGCAGATCAACACGGGTATTTTGTCTGTGTGAAAGGGTCAACCTGTGTCGAAATTCCCGTGTAAATTCCAGAGTTGAAGTCCTGGGAATTTCAACCTGGGTCGACCCTTTCACACAGAAAAAGGACCCATGTGTTTCATGAAAATAAAATACCAGTTGGAACAGCTTTACCCGGTAATTTCAGTTTCTATCTGTAAGGGGTATGAAAGGGGTATAAGTGGGAAATATGAGAAGCATTTTTGGCTAAATTAGGTTGTAAAAAGCTTAAAAGATGGTTTTCGAGTGAATGGACAATGGGGCTAATTCAGGTTGAATCGCAACCATAATTTTTACAATCGCCCCGTGAGTGCATGTGCAGCGCCCCTCCTGCGCATGCACCCACACTTTCTGGGGGGTGGCGCAGAATATGTGATTGCCTCTGCCTGTCAATCAGGCAGATGCGGTCGCGGGACGGGGAGGCGGGCAGCGCTCCGTATCCAGGTAGTAGACGGAGCATTGTGGGGGCGTTGGCAACCAAGTAGGGGCATGTCAGGGGTGTGTCACACGCAGCCACTGCGATCGCGAACACAGCGGTGTGGTTTCTGCTGCACCTGCAGGAGCCTTCACTAATTTCTACGATGAAGCAGAATTTGCGAGGCGATCGCAATTTCTGCTTCATCAAGAGGGGGAGGCACCAGTCAGCATGCTGGGTGGCCTTGCCCTGCGATGGGCTTCCCCCAGCATGCTATGTAAAGGATAGCAAATTCTGCTAAAAAGCAGAATTTGCTATCCTTACTGAATTAGGCCCATTATTAGAGATGTCTTGGGGTGAGTGGGCAACTTAGATATTGACAAACTTAAAGTCTTTTACAAAAATGTAAAAACTAAATTATGCCCAATTTCCATTTAAAGTCCTGTCTACTATACAAAGCCCCCTGTGAACTATAAATATGTGCCCTTCAACAAATATGTCCTCTTGACATGTCTTTTTTTAATGGTTCATATTTTAAAATGTGCAAGGTAACAGAAAAGCTGCTGGCTGGATTGACAGAAAAGACTATTAGAGTCACCCCCTTTCACCCCAGGGATGGTCCAGGCTAGAGATGGTCATCATCTATAAATGGGGGTAATTCAGATCTGATTGCTGCTAGGCGTTTTCGCACAGCGAGCGATCAGGTACTAAATGCGCACGCGCATCGGACAACAAAGGGCATTGCTGGTCAGCGGCGGGATGGCGCGAAAAATCAGTTTGAACGGGCGTTTGCCAGGTGATTGACAGGAGGAAGCCGTTTGTGGGTGCTAACTGACTGTTTACTGCGAGTATTTGGAAAAATGCAGGCGTGTCCAAGCATTTTCAGGGAGGGTGTCTGACGTCAGCTCCGGTCCCGATCAGCCTGACCTGATCGCACTGGATAAGTAAGTCCTGGGCTGCGCAGAGACTGCACACACTGAATTTTAGCAGCTCAGCGTACACATGTGATAGCACACTTGCACAGTGAATATACACTCCCCCTGTAGGTGGCGACTGAATGCAGGACAGCAAAAAACACAGCCCAGCGATCAGATCTGAGTTACCCACAATTTTTGTAAAACAATGATGGTTGACAGCCGATGACATATAGTTTTGCCATTGATGGTCTAATGCTCCCCCCTCCCCACCCCCTCGACACCCCCCTAAAGGCCTGGCCCTAAATCTGAGGGATGACCATCAGTGGGTAAAACCATCAATGGTTTCCCTGAAAATGGGTTAATACCACTAATGGTATCTATCACTAGTTAACTCACCGGAGGCCATACCTAGTTAAGGTTTCTCCCTAGGGAATGGATTCTTCAGCTCTCCATGGAAGCAGAGAGCCTAAGGAATCTTGGGGAGAGGACAGCCCATAAGGGGATTACCCAAACCCCACAAAAAGGAGATAAAAATGATGAGGATATTGACTGGGTTCAAACACAGAAGCATGTGTCTGAGCAAGCCTCAAACCACCCTTTCCTTTGTTGGACTGCACTCCTGCTTCCGATTTTATGTGTTTTATTTAGAGATGTGCAGCGGGCATTTTTCATGTTTTGTGTTTTGGTTTTGGATTCGGGTCCGCGGTCGTGTTTTGGATTCGGACGCGTTTTGGCAAAACCACCCTTTCGGGTTTTGGATTCAGTTGATTTTTTTTAAAAACACAAAAACAGCTAAAATCATAGAATTTTGGGGTAATTTTGATCCTATAGTATTATTAACCTCAATAACAATAATGTTTCTTACGTCCTAGAGGATGCTGGGGACTCCGTAAGGAACATGGGGTATAGACGGGCTCCGCAGGAGACATGGGCACACTAAGACTTTAGATGGGTGTGAACTGGCTCCTCCCTCTATGCCCCTCCTCCAGACCCCAGTTAGATCATGTGCCCAGAGCAGACTGGATGCACTACAGGGGAGCTCTACTGAGTTTCTCTGAAAAGACTTTTGTTAGGTTTTTTATTTTCAGGGAGCACTGTTGGCAACAGGCTCCCTGCTTCATGGGACTGAGGGGAGAGAAGCAGACCTACTTAAATGATAGGCTCTGCTACTTAGGCTACTGGACACCATTAGCTCCAGAGGGTCGGAACACAGGTGTCGTCCTTGCTGTTCGTCCCAGAGCCGCGCCGCCGTCCTCTTCACAGAGCTGGAAGATTGAAGCCGGGTAAGTATAGGAAGCAAGAAGACTTCAAAGGCGGCAGAAGACTTCAGATCTTCATGAGGTACCGCACGGTAGTCGCGCTGCGTGCCATTGCTCCCACAACACACACAGGCACAGCAAGGGTGCAGGGCGCAGGGGGGGTGCCATGGGCAGCAATTTTTACCTCACATAATACTGGCACACGTATATAGATACTGCGGAGGCAGTGTATTATAAAGCCCCCGTCAGTATAAAGAAATTGAGCAGGACCGAAGCCCACCATCGAGGGGGCGGAGCTTGATCTTCCAGCACTAACCAGCGCCATTGTCTCCACAGCATGCTGCAGAGAAGCTGCTCCCGGACTCTCCCCTGCTGAACAAGTAACAAAAATGTGGGGGGGGGGCATATTTATTTGGTGCTAATTCTATATATAAAGCACTGTACAGGCTGGGACTTTGTTTCAGTATCTAGTGGCGCTGGGTGTGTGCTGGCATACTCTCTCTCTGTCTCTTTAAAGGGCCTTATTGTGGGTCTGTCCCCATATTCATATATCCCAGTGTGTGTGGAGGTGTCAGTACATGTGTGTCGACATGTCTGAAGCGGAAGGCTCATCTAGGGAGGAAGCAGAGCAGATGGTGGTGGTGTCTCTGTCGGCACAGCCGACACCTGATTGGTTGGTCATGTGGAATGTTTTAAATGCTAATGTGGCTTTATTACATAAAAGATTGGACAAAGCAGAGTCCAAGGACAAAGCAGGGAGTCAATCCATGGCTGTTACTGTGTCACAAGACCCTTCAGGGTCCCATGAACGTCCCTTTTCCCAGATAGCAGACACTGATACCGACACAGATTCCGACTCCAGTGTCGACTATGATGATGCAAAGAGTGGCCAAGAGTATTCAATATATGATTATTGCAATAAAAGATGTTTTGCATATCAGAGGAGGTAACGTTTCCCACATCTCATGAGCTGACCGCTTTATTTGAAAAGGCTTGGGAAACTCCAGACAAGAGACTGCAGGTTCCCAAGAGAATTATTATGGCGTACCCTTTCCCCTCAAAGGACAGGGTACGGTGGGAATCCTCGCCCACGGTGGACAAGGCCTTGACACGCTTGTCCTAAAAGGTAGCACTACCGTCCCCGGACACGGCGGCCCTAAAGGATCCTGCGGATCGCAGGCAGGAAACTACCTTAAAATCAATTTATGCGACGACGGGAGCCCTGCTCAGACCTGCAGTAGCATCGGCATGGGTTTGTAGCGCATTTGCAGCTTGGGCAGATAACTTGTCATCTGACATTGACACCCTAGATAAAGATAGTATTTTGTTGACCTTGGGTCACATTAAGGACGCAGCATTATATATGAGAGAGGCTGCGAGGCTGTTGGGTTCAAGAGCCAATGCCATGGCAGTTTCTGCTAGAAGGTCCCTGTGGACCCGTCAATGGACAGGGGATGCTGATTCAAAGAGACATATGGAGGCTTTGCCTTACAAAGAAGAAGTTTTATTTGGGGAGGGCCTCGCAGACCTGGTTTCCACAGCTACTGCGGTTAAGTCTTTTTTTTTGTCTTATGTTCCCCCACAGCAGAAGAAAACACCTCAATACCAGATGCAGTCCTTTCGGTCTCATAAGTTCAGAAAGGGGCGTGGCTCTTCCTTCCTCGCCAGAAGTAGAGGGAAAAGAACACCAGCTACGGCTAGTTCCCAGGAACAAAAATCCTCCCCGGCCTCTACAAAATCCACCGCATGACGCTGTGGCTCCGCTGCGGGAGTCTGCACCGGTGGGGGCACGTCTTCGACTCTTCAGCCAACTCTGGGTTCAGTCGGATTTGGATCCTTGGGTGGTCAAAATTGTATCCAAAGGCTACAAGCTGGAGTTCGAAGATGTGCCTCCACACCGATTTTTCAAATTGGCCTTGCCAGCTTCTCCCCCAGAGAGGGAAATAGTTTCAGCTGCCATACAAAAGCTATGTCAAGAGCAAGTGATTATCAGGGTTCCCCTAGTGCAACAGGGGAAAGGGTTTTATTCAACCCTATTTGTGGTCCCGAAGCCGGATGGCTCGGTCAGACCAATTCTGAATCTAAAATCCCTAAACCTATATTTGAAGAAGTTCAAATTCAAGATGGAATCTCTCCGGGCAGTGATCTCCAGCCTGGAAGGGGGGGATTTTATGGTGTCACTAGACATAAAGAATGCATACCTTCATGTCCCCATATATCCTCCTTATCAGGCGTACCTGAGATTCGCTGTACAGGATTGTCATTACCAGTTTGAGACATTGCCGTTTGGGCTTTCCACGGCCCCGAGAATTTTCAACAAGGTAATGGCGTAAATGATGGTGCTCCTGCGCAAGCAGAGGGTCACAATTATCCCATACTTGGACGATCTCCTGCTAAAGGCAAGATCAAGAGATCAGTTACTAAAAAGCGTGTCTCTCTCCCTGAGAGTACTACAACAAGACGGCTGGATTCTAAATCTACCAAAGTCGCAGTTGGTTCCGACAACTCGGCTGTCATTTTTGGGCATGATTCTGGACACAGAAAAAAAGAGGGTTTTTCTCCCAATGGAAAAAGCCCAGGAACTCCAGAACATGGTCAAGGACCTGCTAAAACCAAAAAGAGTGTCAGTTCATCAATGCACTCGAGTATTGGGAAAGATGGTGGCGGCCTACGAGTCCATTCCGTTCGGCATGTTCCATGCGAGAACTTTTCAGTGGGACCTTCTGGACAAGTGGTCAGGGTCCCATCTACAGATGCATCGGGGGATAAGCCTGTCCCCAGGGCCAGGGTCTCTCTCCTGTGGTGGCTCCAGAGTGCTCACCTGCTAGAGGGTCGCAGGTTCGGCATTCAAGATTGGGTTATTGTGACCATGGACGCGAGCCTCCGAGGATGGGGAGCAGTCACACAAGGAAAAAATTTTCAGGGAATATGGTCAAGCCAGGAGGCTTGTCTACCCATCAATGTGCTGGAATTAAGGGCCATATTTAATGGCCTGCAACAGGCGGAGAATCTTCTTCGCAACCTACCCGTTCTGATCCAGTCAGACAACGTCACAGCCGTGGCGCATGTAAACCGCCAGGGTGGGTTAAGAAGCAGAGCAGCAATGGCAGAAGCCACCAGGATTCTTCACTGGGCGGAAAATCATGTAAGCGCTCTGTTAGCGGTCTTCATTCCTGGAGTAGACAACTGGGAGGCAGACTTCCTCAGCAGGCACGATCTCCATCCAGGAGAGTGGGGACTTCATCATGAGGTCTTTGCAGAGTTAACAAGTCGTTGGGGACTTCCTCAAATAGACATGATGGCATCACGCCTCAACAAGAAGCTTCGGTTGTATTGTTCCAGGTCGAGGGACCCTCAGGTAGTGGCGGTGGACGCCTTGGTGACACCCTGGGTGTTTCAGTCGGTCTATGTGTTCCCTCCGCTTCCACTTATCTCAAAAATATTGAGAATAATAAGACGAACAAGAGTGCAGAAAATACTCATTGTCCCAGATTGGCCTAGAAGGGCCTGGTATTCAGATCTTCAGGAAATGATCACAGAAGATCCGTGGCCTCTTCCTCCCAGGGAGGACCTGTTGCAACAGGGGCCCTGTGTGTTCCAAGACTTACCGTGGTTACGTTTGATGGCATGGCGGTTGAACACCAAATCCTAGCTAGGGAAGGTGTTCCGGGGGAAGTCATCCCTACTCTAATCAAAGCTAGGAATGAGGTAACGGTGAAGCACTATCACCGTATCTGGAGGAAATATGTATTTTGGTGTGAAGCCAAGAATGCTCCTACGGAAGATTTTCAGCTGGGTCGTTTTCTCCATATTCTACAGACAGGAGTGGATATGGGCCTAAAGTTAGGCTCCATTAAGGTGCAGATTTCGGCCTTATCTATATTCTTTCAGAAGGAATTGGCTTCTCTCCCAGAAGTCCAGACTTTTGTAAAGGGAGTGCTGCACATCCAACCTCCTTTTGTGTCCCCAGTGGCACCGTGGGACCTTAACGTGGTGTTACAGTTCCTTAAATCACACTGGTTTGAACTTCTTCAAACAGTTGAAATAAAATTTCTCACTTGGAAAGTGGTCATGTTGTTGACCTTGGCATCTGCGAGGCGGGTGTCCGAATTGGCGGCTTTGTCTCACACAAGCCCCTATCTGATTTTCCATGTAGATCGAGCAGAGTTGAGGACTCGTCCTCAATTTCTGCCTAAAGTGGTTTCGTCGTTTCATATGAACCAACCTATTGTGGTGCCTGTGGCTACGGGTGACGTGGAGGATTCCAAGTCACTTGATGTAGTCAGGGCCTTAAAAATTTATGTAGCCAGGACGGCTCGGGTTAGGAAAACAAAGGCACTGTTTGTCCTATATGCAGCCAACAAGGTTGGCGCTCCTGCTTCTAAGCAGATTATTGCTCGCTGGATCTGTAACACGATTCAGCAGGCTCATTCTACGGCTGGATTGCCATTACCAAATTCGGTAAAGGCCCATTCCACTAGGAAGGTGGGCTCTTCTTGGGCGGCTGCCCGAGGCGTCTCGGCATTACAGCTTTGCCGAGCAGCTACTTGGTCGGGTTCAAACAGTTTTGCAAAATTCTACAAGTTTGATACCCTGGCTGATGAGGACCTCATGTTTGCTCAATCGGTGCTGCAGAGTCATCCGCACTCTCCCACCCGGTCTGGAGCTTTGGTATAAACCCCATGGTCCTTACGGAGTCCCCAGCATCCTCTAGGACGTAAGAGAAAATAAGATTTTAAACCTACTGGTAAATCTTTTTCTCCTAGTCCGTAGAGGATGCTGGGCGCCCGTCCCAGTGCGGACAAATTCTTCAAGGCTTATATATAGTTGTTGCTTACATAAGGGTTATGTTACAGTTGAGATCAGTCTCTGGCTGATGCTGTTTTGTTCATACTGTTAACTGGTTTAGTATATACCATGTTGTACGGTGTGTATGGTGTGGGCTGGTATGTATCTCGCCCTTAGATTAACAAAAATCCTTTCCTCGTACTGTCCGTCTCCTCTGGGCACAGTTCTATGGCTGGGGTCTGGAGGAGGGTCATGGAGGGAGGAGCCAGTTCACACCCATCTAGAGTCTTGGAGTGCCCATGTCTCCTGCGGAGCCCGACTATACCCCATGGTACTTACGGAGTCCCCAGCATCCTCTACGGACTAGGAGAAAAAGATTTACCGGTAGGTTTAAAATCTTATTTTCCACTAATTTCCAGTCTATTCTGAACACCTCACACCTCACAATATTATTTTTAGTCCTAAAATTTGCACCAAGGTCGCTGGATGACTAAGCTAAGCAACCCAAGTGGGCGGCACAAACACCTGGCCCATCTAGGAGTGGCACTGCACTGTCAGACAGGATGGCACTTAAAAAAATAGTCCCCAAACAGCACATGATGCAAAGAAAAAAAGAGATGCACCAAGGTCGCTGGATGGCTAAGCTAAGCGACACAAACACCTGGCCCATCTAGAATTAGACTCCAGTATCATGTGAATTATAAGGCAATATCACTGGAATTATTTGTTATAATCAATGGTATTATTGGTCCAAATCACTGGAAGAAAATGACAAAATCACTGGAATTAAATGGCAGTAATGTCGGGAATTATATTAAATGACAGTACCACTGGACATACACGGAAGTGTCAGACAGGATGGCTCTTTTAAATAAATAGTCCCCAAATAGCACATGATGCAAAGAAAAGAGAAAAAGAGGTGCACTGTGGTCGCTGGATGGCTAAGCTAAGCGACACAAACACCTCAATATCACAGGAATTATTCGTTCTAATCAATGGTATTATTGGTCCAAATCACTGGAAGAAAATGACAAAATTACTAGAATTACAAGCCAGTATCACAGGAATTATATCAAATGGCAGACACTGAGCAGCACGATGCAGCACAAGACACTGTACTAATATTAGTAATGTAGTATTACTGAGCACCACAAGACAATGAGTAGTGGTACTGAGCACTGATGATGATACTACTAAGAACTGACACTGAGCAGCACGATGCAGCACAAGACGCTGTACAAGTATTAGTAATGTAGTATTATTGAGCAGCACAAGACAATGAGCAGTGATACTGAGCACTGATGATGATACTACTAAGAACTGACACTGAGCAGCATGATGCAGCACAAGACGCTGTACAAGTATTAGTAGTGTAGTATTACTGGGCACCACAATGCAGCACAAGACAATGAGCAGTGACACTGAGCACTGATGATACTGAAACAGGAATACAATGATAATGTCTTTGTGCGCAGGATCGGATTATGAGAGGAATGAATTTGCGGGAAACACCTCAGGCGGAAGTGCGGCAGATTCGAGATACCGAGGCAAGGTGTCACGATCCGGGTATCTGGACGCCATTTCTTACCCATCAGATGCCTCCTAAGGCTGGCTCAGCGCTCCAGGACCGGATCCCATCTGTTATCCTAATGTTCACATTCCTGCATCCTCTCCTGTCTCTCTGAGACGCTGTCACAGTAACGCCTTATTACATCTGGCATGGCGTCTCCCGCGGCCTCCGCCGCCGTCCCTGAGCTTCTGCATGCAGAGTGTCAGAGTGGCGATTACGTCAGCCGCGGCCTCCGCTGTGTCCGCGTGGTTGGATGTGCACTTGTCAGCCTGGCGTCTCCTGTCTCCAGTGGCCGGCGCCGCCATTACTGTTTTCATTACCACATGGATTACAAACTAAACTTCCCTCCAAGTGTCTGCATGGGCGCAGCCATCTTGGATTCTGTCAGCTGATCATGTCCACCAATCTGTTCTCAGTATTGATAATCTGCATAATTGCCTAGCCAATCCCTTCCTTGCTGCAGGTATAAATACACTGTGCCTGAGCAAGGAAGGCGTCAGTGCTTTGGTTGTCAAACCTAGTTCCTGTTTGTCTCTCTCCTGTGATTGTCTTCCAGGTTCCAGCTCCTGTCTCAAGACTTCCACCATAGAGACCCGCACCAGCATTCCACCTGCGGTGTAGCCTGACTCTCCAATCCATTGTGGATTCATCTGTTTCCAGCTACAACATTACCTGCTTCCAGCCCAGCTTCCAGCAGAGTACAGCTTCTCTTAAAGGGCCGGTGTCCTTTCTACACTTTACCACTCTCCACCGGTATTATTATTTCTCCGCTCTCAAGTTCTACATTTCAGTTCATTTATTATTTAACTGGTTCCAGCCAGTATCCACTCCGTGCTAACAACAGTCTGGTTCCAGCCAGTATCCACAGCAGCCGTTTTATCTTCAGCAACCCAGCTTTTCCTGGAACACCAGCTGGTACAATCCTGGGTTATCTCCATTGCTACAGTCGGGCATGGTAAGGACTTTCCATCTAGAAGATTATAAGAACTATCTCACACTACCAGTGCCCTGTGGCTCCTGCCATCCTGTAGTACCCAGGAACTGTATTTATTCTTTGCTGACTTTTACGTTTTCTTTTACTGCTGCTGTGTTGCGGAGTTGTCATAATAAACATCATTGACTTTTATCCAAGTTGTCGTGGTCATGCCTTCGGGCAGTTATTATTCATGTTACTTACATGTCCAGGGGTCTGATACAACCTCCCAGGTTCCGGTACATCTCAGCCCCTACAACTGAGGCTGCCTCCCGTCAGCTCAGGCCCTCAGTTGTGACACAAGGAGATCGCGGGATGGACTTCCGGCAGAAGTGGGGCGGATGCCGTGGATGGAAGTGGGGTGCCCGTGGATGGAAGTCAGCGGCCGTGGATGGAAGTCAGCGGCCGCGTCAGAGACTGGAGGATGGACCGCTGGTGGAAGTGGGGCACACGTCAGGTTATGTCTGGACGGAAGTTAATTAACGGCCATATTAGGAGAGGCGAGAACCGCTTCATGGCCGGGACTGTGTCTGATTTAATTAGGAGCTATGTATTTAAGATAAGCCCATACGCAGTATACAGAGGGAGGGGTTTTTCTCTATCAATTGTACACACCTGAATTACATTGTTAATTACACTGGGTATTTATTGCACACATCACAGTTTACCCCATACACCTTGACAAAGATCCGTGGAGGATTGAAACACGTAGGTGGGGGTACTTGTGCTACGGAAAGGACGCTATCCAGTGAGGAGAGACTTCTGGGATTGTTTAAACGGGGCCCCGTTTTTTTACAGTTACCATTTTATTCCTGGGATATCTCCAATCTGGGTATGCTCCTTAAAGTTTTTTAAGAGAGTTGTTTTTAATAAAATGTCTTTTTATGAGTGAAAAATCGGCATATCATTCCACTTTTTTCTGAGGATTTGCTTTGAGAGATGAGTGTGGAGTAAAACAACCACAAGGAAGATAAAAGACCCACCCACTTTGCATATATACAAGGTTTTGTGTGTGAGTGTCTTGTTGAAGGGGGCATCCCCTGATTTTCATCTAACTCTGGAGTTGTGTTATGTGTTTACATACAAGTTTCTCCTCGTGAGTCCTTTGTTGAAGGGGGCATCCCTTGACTCTTATATTCTGCATTGATGTGATTAAGTCATTCTATGTGCCTATATACAAGCTTTTACTTGTGAGTTCTATATTAAAGGGGGCATCCCCTGAAATTTATATGGTGATGGTTCTCTAATATATAAGAAAATCCACTCTTTAGTCCACCATTTCTGAGTGATTGGACTTAGGGGTATAAAACCCCGATTGAAACTCACTTCCCTATTAGTGAGGTGTTACTTCCCTATTTGAATGTGTAATTTTACCCAACAGTATTACACGAGGATTTGTGTTTTTTTGTTCTCTTTTATGTCATACAGCATCTAAAGAGACAAGTGGAACATCTTGAGAACTACATAAATCAGGGGAGTACATTTATCCTTTCTCTCATCTATTTTCTTAGTTTAGGCGCACTTATATACCAGAGATAATTTGTCTTTTCTTGTATCACTGATGATACTACTGAGCACTGACACTGAGCAGCACGATGCAGCACAAGTCACTGTACTAGTATTAGTAATGTAGTATTACTGAGCACCACAATGCAGCACAAGACAATGAGCAGTGATACTGAGCACTGATGATACTACTGAGAACTGACACTGAGCAGCACAAGACACTGTACTAGTATTAGTGTGCAGCACAAAAGCACTCTGGAATTGTCACCCCCCAGATACCACTGTGACTGGAATGATGATGACCGATACACAGTCACAGGACACTACTACCACAGCACCCTACAGCAGCAAGATGCAGCACAAGAGAGACACTGTACTAGTATTACTGAGCAGCAATAAGCACTAATACTGAGCACTGATACTGAGAGAACGTAGCCACGTCCTCTCTGTACCCTCTAGAATGCCCGAGTGAAAATGGCGGCGACTCGCGGCTCTTTATATGGAATCCGAATCTCTCAAGAATCCGACAGCGGGATGATGACATTTTGCCTCGTTCGGGTTTTCCGAATCAGACGGGAACAACCGAGCCGGGCTCGGAACCGTGTTTGACACGTGGAGTTCGGGGGAGGTTCTGTTCTCTGCGAACCGAACCCGCTCATCTCTAGTTTTATTGACCTGAGGCCTTTTCCTACTGCAGATGATACACTGAATAAATATAGACCACAGTCTGCTCACTGCTGTATTAATATATGGTTTCAAACTCATTTGTACCATTATCACATCTTTTCCAGCTACAAGTGCAGGTGCACATATTAACAGATTTTTGTGTTAGCTGCTTTTTTGGAATACATGTAATGTTACAAGTGTGGTTTGAAGAAATCTATGATCTGAACTTTATTTGTTCTTGGGAATATGATTGCCACCTAGCAAAGCTGGTGGGCTTTTGCGGTAAGCACCCTGATTCTCTGCTGAAAGGTAGCTGTGTGAATTGTTTACATCACTAACCTGCTGATACTAATACAATGAAGCTGCACCTGTCCTGCTGGCAGGTCACATGAACACTAGCGGCAGGGGGCAGGGCAATTGCTGAGATGGACACTATTTGCACTGGGGTGATCTATTGACCACCAGGGCAGGATTTGGACTGGAACCTATTGTTTGATATAACTAAAATTACCTTAAAGGGAGAGGTCATAATCATGGGAGACTGCAATCTACCAAATGTAAATTGGGAGGTTTTTTTTGCAAGTTCAGCTACAAGGGGTACATTTCTAAAAAATTTAACAGGGGCATCACTTAAAAAATTGGTGAGGGAGCCCACTCGCAAAGACACAATATTAGATTTAATTCTCAGAAATGGTGACAGGATATCAGATATCATGATATCAGATATATAAGTGGGTGAGAACCTAGGACCTACAGTGACCACCAAGCAGTATGGTTTAGTATGAAGAAAGGGTCCAACTCCTGTCATATAAAATCAAAGTTGTTGGATTTTAGGAAGGCTGACTTTGCAAAATGGGGAGATGTTTAAGCAATTAATTGACGGATTGGAGGAAATTGAAAAGAGAGCAGGCGAGGTGGGAAAAAGTAAAAAGTGGAATACAGTACTAAAGGCAACAGATCTTTGTATCACAAGGGCTAGGAAAAGCACCAGTAAAAGAAAGCTAGTGTGGTTCACAAAAGTTATAAAATAGCGTGAAAGCAAAAAAGATGGAAATATAAACAGACTCAAAATAATAATGACAAAGAGGTGTATGTTCCCAGACAGAAGGAGTCTAAGAAGATGATCAGGCATGCAAAGACAGAAGCTGAGGAGAAAATAGCCCAGTCAGTAGATAAAGGGTGCAAAACTTTGAGTAAGATTATAAATGAAAGGAGAACATCAAATGGACAGAGTGAGAATTTGGTGAAGGAAGACAAGGAAATAGCTGATCATCTAAATAATTATTTTTGCTCAGTATTCACTACAGAAGGAGAGGGGAAGGGTCCACCATTAAGTTGCAAGAACATTCATAAAAAGAAGGTAGATGGAAATACATTTACAGAGGAGAAGGTCCTAACAGAACTCTCAAACCTGAAAGTAGATAAATTAATGGCGTCAAATGGGATACATTCAAGGATACTCAAAGAGCTTAAAGATGTGCTGGTAGATCCATTAACAGAATTATTCAACCAGTCACTAGATACTGAGCACTGGAAAAAGAGCGAATGAAGTTCCACTGCACAAAAGTGGAAGCAAGGAAGATGCAAGTAACTACAGACCAATAAGCCTTATATTAGTGGTAGGGAAAGTAATGGAATTACTATTAAAATAAGTTGTGGAATATCTTAAGTCAAACAACTTGCAGGATCCCAAACATCATAGATTTACTGTGGGTAGATCATGCCAAACAAATCTTATTGACATTTTTGACTCTGTGACTAAAATAATAGTTTGAGGTGGGGGCATAGATGTAGCATATCTGGACTTTAGTAAGGCATTTGACACGATCCCACATTGCAGACTGCTAATAAACTTGAAAGCATTGGATTGGAACATAAAATAGTTAAGTAGATAAGAACCTTGTTGCAGCGGTATCCGGTCAATAGATCTACACTAAAAAGGTCTACAGTCAATAGGTCAACCACTAATGGTAGACATGCATCAAGTCGACAGGGTCAAAAGATCGACATGGTGAAAAGGTCGAAAAGTAAAAGGTCAACAGTTCAAAAGGTCAACAGGGACAAAGAGTCGACAGGGTCAAGATGTCAACATGACAATGGTCAAAAGAGGTGTGAGGCACCTTGCCTGAAGCATGGTGAGCAAAGCAAGTACACTAATGGGGCTTGTGTGTGGCAGAAAAGTGACAAAACCCAGCAAAAAAAATAAAATAAAATAAAATTGTGTACCTTTTTGTGTTGGCCATTTCTATGTCATCCTTTTGACCCTGTCGACCTCTTGACCCTGTCAACCTATTGACCCTGTCGACCTCTTGACCCTGTTGACCTTTTCTACTGTCTATCTATTCTATCTTTTCTATGTTGACCTTTTGATCCTATCGACCTTTTGATCCTGTTGACCTAATACATGTCAATATCTTAAGAAGGTTACAATGGTGGACAGAGCGAGAGAGAGAGAGAGCGCGGGAGAGGAGTCGAGTCTGGTGGCAGGGCGAGAGGGAAGCGCAGACTCGGAGCGAGGCCGGCAGTAGACCGTCCAGGAGATGCAGGGAGAGCGGGAGGCGCTTTTCGGAGTCAATGTTGCAACCGGTGTGCATCAATGGTTGGGAGATCGGTTCCACCAGCGCATTGATCATATATGCTAAGTGGGCACCTTAGGACTTGCAACAACTGTCGCATGGTAGTGCACAAGAGGAATGCATACACTTCCATTTGTACTGTATATGTTCACACTTTAGAATCCATGAGAGAATCCATCTGTGTGCACATTTCAATCAGGCTCGTCATTTCAATCCCTTTCCTGGAAAATATGTATCCAGTTCTGCTAAAGGAGCATTGTTCCAGATAGATAAAATAATTTCAATACTCAAGTGTTGTTTATTATATGCAGGAAAACAGTTATTAATGTGAACTTTAGTCTCAGGAGTAAGGAGAAGGAATATCTGGTGAGATTAATATATATATATATATATAGAGAGAGAGAGAGAGAGAGAGAGAGAGAGAGAGAGAGAGAGTAAAAATACAAAGAACCCAGGTGCTGATGAATGTAACATACCTCCCAACTTCTTAGGCATCCAAGGAGGGACAATAACGCATGACAAAGGCGGGCATCCAAAATTGTGGGCATGGCCTCATGGTAAGGGGTGCAGTCTCACAGAAAGCGCCACAATCACAAGCCATGCCCCCATTTTTGTCACTATGGGGACAAGGACAGCGCTCAGTGAGCTGCTGGCCATGCCCCCTGTCCCTCTCTTGTCGGGGTATAGACGCTGTGCGAATGTGCTCCGCATCTATTCAGCACTGCTCTGCTCAGAGCAGCGATATACAGGGGGATTTCCCAACTGTCCCCCTCCCACCCACCCGCACGTGGACACTGCGACCCGCGGGTGGGACAGCGGGACAGACCATGAAAAACTGGACTGTCCCGCCAAAATCGGGACAGTTAGGAGGTATGATGTAACCACTCCCAGATTCTATACAGCTGAGTGAGATACAGTAATCAGTGTCACGAAATGAAAAACAATTGACACCAAATGCAGCCATAGAATCTTGGAAAAGTATCAGTTTTCCACTCAGTAAAAATGTAAAACAAATTATTAATACAATGTTGCAGGTAAATATTACTTAAAATACTTTATACATCACAGTAATGGCCAATACACACTAGAAGATATTTTCCATAGATATTAGAGATGAGCGGGTTCGGTTCCTCGGAATCCGAACCCGCCCGAACTTCATGTTTTTTTACACGGGTCCGAGCGACTCGGATCTTCCCGCCTTGCTCGGTTAACCCGAGCGCGCCCGAACGTCATCATCACGCTGTCGGATTCTCGCGAGGCTCGGATTCTATCGCGAGACTCGGATTCTATATAAGGAGCCGCGCGTCGCCGCCATTTTTCACACGTGCATTGAGATTCATAGGGAGAGGACGTGTCTGGCGTCCTCTCCGTTTATAGAGATTCGAGAAGAGAGTGAGACAGAGAGAGACACAGTAGTAATTTGGGGAGCATTAGGAGGAGTACTACTACTACTAGTACTTGCTGAAGTGATAGAGAGAGATAGTGTGACTGTATTATCTGACTTGTGGGGGAGACACTGACAGTGGGGAGCAGTTAGAGTCTGAGAGCAGGACTCAGGACTCAGGAGTACATATAACGTACAGTGCACACTTTTGCTGCCAGAGTGCCAGCCACACTGCCATTGTTTGTGACCACACTGACCACCAGTATAATATATATTGTGATTGTCTGCTTAGGACTCAGGAGTACTACTTGCAAGTTGCTGATAGTGTGACCAGTGACCTGACCACCAGTTTAATAAATCACCACCAGTTTATGAGTTTAATATATATTATATATATATATATATATATATATATATATAATTGTATATAATATATATATAATATTGTATACCACCTAGCACCTACCCGTGTTTTTTTTTTTCTTTCTTCTTTATACATACTACTATAGTAGCTTACTGTAGCAGTCTGCGGTGCTGCTGAGCTGACAGTGTCCAGCAGGTCCGTCATCAGTCATTACATAATAAATATATAATACATACCTGTCCGGCTGCAGTACTAGTGATATTATATATACATATATATTGATTTCATCTCATTATCATCCAGTCTATATTAGCAGCAGACACAGTACGTTAGTCCACGGCTGTAGCTACCTCTGTGTCGGCACTCGGCAGTCCATCCATAATTGTATACCACCTACCCGTGGTTGTTGTTTTTTTCTTTCTTCTTTATACATACTACTATAGTAGCTTACTGTAGCAGTCTGCGGTGCTGCTGAGCTGACAGTGTCCAGCAGGTCCGTCATCAGTCATTACATAATAAATATATAATATATACCTGTCCGGCTGCAGTACTAGTGATATTATATATACATATATATTGATTTCATCTCATTATCATCCAGTCTATATTAGCAGCAGACACAGTACGGTAGTCCACGGCTGTAGCTACCTCTGTGTCGGCACTCGGCAGTCCATCCATAATTGTATACCACCTACCCGTGGTTGTTGTTTTTTTCTTTCTTCTTTATACATACTACTATAGTAGCTTACTGTAGCAGTCTGCGGTGCTGCTGAGCTGACAGTGTCCAGCAGGTCCGTCATCAGTCATTACATAATAAATATATAATATATACCTGTCCGGCTGCAGTACTAGTGATATTATATATACATATATATTGATTTCATCTCATTATCATCCAGTCTATATTAGCAGCAGACACAGTACGGTAGTCCACGGCTGTAGCTACCTCTGTGTCGGCACTCGGCAGTCCATCCATAAGTATACTAGTATCCATCCATCTCCATTGTTTACCTGAGGTGCCTTTTAGTTGTCCCTATTAAAATATGGAGAACAAAAATGTTGAGGTTCCAAAATTAGGAAAAGATCAAGATCCACTTCCACCTCGTGCTGAAGCTGCTGCCACTAGTCATGGCCGAGACGATGAAATGCCAGCAACGTCGTCTGCCAAGGCCGATGCCCAATGTCATAGTACAGAGCATGTAAAATCCAAAACACCAAATATCAGTAAAAAAAGGACTCCAAAACCTAAAATAAAATTGTCGGAGGAGAAGCGTAAACTTGCCATTTACCACACGGAGTGGCAAGGAACGGCTGAGGCCCTGGCCTATGTTCATGGCTAGTGGTTCAGCTTCACATGAGGATGGAAGCACTCAGCCTCTCGCTAGAAAAATGAAAAGACTCAAGCTGGCAAAAGCACCGCAAAGAACTGTGCGTTCTTCAAAATCCCAAATCCACAAGGAGAGTCCAATTGTGTCGGTTGCGATGCCTGACCTTCCCAACACTGGACGTGAAGAGCATGCGCCTTCCACCATTTGCACGCCCCCTGCAAGTGCTGGAAGGAGCACCCGCAGTCCAGTTCCTGATAGTCAGATTGAAGATGTCAGTGTTGAAGTACACCAGGATGAGGAGGATATGGGTGTTGCTGGCGCTGGGGAGGAAATTGACCAGGAGGATTCTGATGGTGAGGTGGTTTGTTTAAGTCAGGCACCCGGGGAGACACCTGTTGTCCGTGGGAGGAATATGGCCATTGACATGCCCGGTGAAAATACCAAAAAAATCAGCTCTTCGGTGTGGAAGTATTTCAACAGAAATGCGGAAAAACAGGTGTCAAGCCGTGTGTTGCCTTTGTCAAGCTGTAATAAGTAGGGGTAAGGACGTTAACCACCTCGGAACATCCTCCCTTATACGTCACCTGAAGCGCATTCATAATAAGTCAGTGACAAGTTCAAAAACTTTGGGTGACAGCGGAAGCAGTCCACTGACCAGTAAATCCCTTCCTCTTGTAACCAAGCTCACGCAAACCACCCCACCAACTCCCTCAGTGTCAATTTCCTCCTTACCCAGGAATGCCAATAGTCCTGCAGGCCATGTCACTGGCAATTCTGACGAGTCCTCTCCTGCCTGGGATTCCTACGATGCATCCTTGAGTGTAATGCCTACTGCTGCTGGCGCTGCTGTTGTTGCTGCTGTGAGTCGATCGTCATCCCAGAGGGGAAGTCAGAAGACCACTTGTACTACTTCCAGTAAGCAATTGACTGTCCAACAGTCCTTTGCGAGGAAGATGAAATATCACAGTAGTCATCCTGCTGCAAAGCGGATAACTGAGGCCTTGACAACTATGTTGGTGTTAGACGTGCGTCCGGTATCTGCCGTTAGTTCACAGGGAACTAGACAATTTATTGAGGCAGTGTGCCCCCGTTACCAAATACCATCTAGGTTCCACTACTCTAGGCAGGCGATACCGAGAATGTACACGGACGTCAGAAAAAGACTCACCAGTGTCCTAAAAAATGCAGTTGTACCCAATGTCCACTTAACCACGGACATGTGGACAAGTGGAGCAGGGCAGGGTCAGAACTATATGACTGTGACAGCCCACTGGGTAGATGTATGGACTCCCGCCGCAAGAACAGCAGCGGCGGCACCAGTAGCAGCATCTCGCAAATGCCAACTCTTTCCTAGGCAGGCTACGCTTTGTATCACCGCTTTCCAGAATACGCACACAGCTGAAAACCTCTTACGGCAACTGAGGAAGATCATCGCGGAATGGCTTACCCCAATTGGACTCTCCTGTGGATTTGTGGTATCGGACAACGCCAGCAATATTGTGTGTGCATTAAATATGGGCAAATTCCAGCACGTCCCATGTTTTGCACATACCTTGAATTTGGTGGTGCAGAATTTTTTAAAAAACGACAGGGGTGTGCAAGAGATGCTGTCGGTGGCCAGAAGAATTGCGGGACACTTTCGGCGTACAGGCACCACGTACAGAAGACTGGAGCACCACCAAAAACAACTGAACCTGCCCTGCCATCATCTGAAGCAAGAAGTGGTAACGAGGTGGAATTCAACCCTCTATATGCTTCAGAGGTTGGAGGAGCAGCAAAAGGCCATTCAAGCTTATACAATTCAGCACGATATAGGAGGTGGAATGCACCTGTCTCAAGCGCAGTGGAGAATGATTTCAACGTTGTGCAAGGTTCTGATGCCCTTTGAACTTGCCACACGTGAAGTCAGTTCAGACACTGCCAGCCTGAGTCAGGTCATTACCCTCATCAGGCTTTTGCAGAAGAAGCTGGAGACATTGAAGGAGGAGCTAACACAGAGCGATTCCGCTAGGCATGTGGGACTTGTGGATAGAGCCCTTAATTCGCTTAACAAGGATTCACGGGTGGTCAATCTGTTGAAATCAGAGCACTACATTTTGGCCACCATGCTCGATCCTAGATTTAAAGCCTACCTTGGATCTCTCTTTCCGGCAGACACAAGTCTGCTGGGGTTCAAAGACCTGCTGGTGAGAAAATTGTCAAGTCAAGCGGAACGCGACCTGTCAACATCTCCTCCTTCACATTCTCCCGCAACTGGGGGTGCGAGGAAAAGGCTCAGAATTCCGAGCCCACCCGCTGGCGGTGATGCAGGGCAGTCTGGAGCGACTGCTGATGCTGACATCTGGTCCGGACTGAAGGACCTGACAACGATTACGGACATGTCGTCTACTGTCACTGCATATGATTCTCTCACCATTGAAAGAATGGTGGAGGATTATATGAGTGACCGCATCCAAGTAGGCACGTCACACAGTCCGTACTTATACTGGCAGGAAAAAGAGGCAATTTGGAGGCCCTTGCACAAACTGGCTTTATTCTACCTAAGTTGCCCTCCCACAAGTGTGTACTCCGAAAGAGTGTTTAGTGCCGCCGCTCACCTTGTCAGCAATCGGCGTACGAGGTTACATCCAGAAAATGTGGAGAAGATGATGTTCATTAAAATGAATTATAATCAATTCCTCCGTGGAGACATTGACCAGCAGTAATTGCCTCCACAAAGTACACAGGGAGCTGAGATGGTGGATTCCAGTGGGGACGAATTGATAATCTGTGAGGAGGGGGATGTACACGGTGATATATCGGAGGATGATGATGAGGTGGACATCTTGCCTCTGTAGAGCCAGTTTGTGCAAGGAGAGATTAATTGCTTCTTTTTAGGTGGGGGTCCAAACCAACCCGTCATTTCAGTCACAGTCGTGTGGCAGACCCTGTCACTGAAATGATGGGTTGGTTAAAGTGTGCATGTCCTGTTTATACAACATAAGGGTGGGTGGGAGGGCCCAAGGACAATTCCATCTTGCACCTCTTTTTTCTTTAATTTTTCTTTGCGTCATGTGCTGTTTGTGGAATGTTTTTTGGAAGGGCCATCCTGCGTGACACTGCAGTGCCACTCCTAGATGGGCCCGGTGTTTGTGTCGGCCACTAGGGTCGCTTATCTTACTCACACAGCTACCTCATTGCGCCTCTTTTTTTCTTTGCGTCATGTGCTGTTTGGGGAGGGTTTTTTGGAAGGGACATCCTGCGTGACACTGCAGTGCCACTCCTAGATGGGCCCGGTGTTTGTGTCGGCCACTAGGGTCGCTTATCTTACTCACACAGCTACCTCATTGCGCCTCTTTTTTTCTTTGCGTCATGTGCTGTTTGGGGAGGGTTTTTTGGAAGGGACATCCTGCGTGACACTGCAGTGCCACTCCTAGATGGGCCAGGTGTTTGTGTCGGCCACTAGGGTCGCTTATCTTACTCACACAGCTACCTCATTGCACCTCTTTTTATCTTTGCGTCATGTGCTGTTTGGGGAGGGTTTTTTAGAAGGGACATCCTGCGTGAGACACTGCAGTGCCACTCCTAGATGGGCCCGGTGTTTGTGTCGGCCACTAGGGTCGCTTATCTTACTCACACAGCTACCTCATTGCGCCTCTTTTTTTCTTTGCGTCATGTGCTGTTTGGGGAGGGTTTTTTGGAAGGGACATCCTGCATGAGACACTGCAGTGCCACTCCTAGATGGGCCCGGTGTTTGTGTCGGCCACTAGGGTCGCTTATCTTACTCACACAGCTACCTCATTGCGCCTCTTTTTTTCTTTGCGTCATGTGCTGTTTGGGGAGGGTTTTTTGGAAGGGACATCCTGCGTGAGACACTGCAGTGCCACTCCTAGATGGGCCCGGTGTTTGTGTCGGCCACTAGGGTCGCTTATCTTACTCACACAGCTACCTCATTGCGCCTCTTTTTTTCTTTGCGTCATGTGCTGTTTGGGGAGGGTTTTTTGGAAGGGACATCCTGCGTGACACTGCAGTGCCACTCCTAGATGGGCCAGGTGTTTGTGTCGGCCACTAGGGTCGCTTATCTTACTCACACAGCTACCTCATTGCGCCTCTTATTTTCTTTTTTGCGTCATGTGCTGTTTGGGGAGTGTTTTTTGGAAGGGACATCCTGCGTGACACTGCAGTGCCACTCCTAGATGGGCCTGGTGTTTGTGTCGGCCACTAGGGTCGCTTATCTTACTCACACAGCTACCTCATTGCGCCTCTTATTTTCTTTTTTGCGTCATGTGCTGTTTGGGGAGTGTTTTTTGGAAGGGACATCCTGCGTGACACTGCAGTGCCACTCCTAGATTGGCCAGGTGTTTGTGTCGGCCACTAGGGTCGCTTATCTTACTCACACAGCTACCTCATTGCGCCTCTTATTTTCTTTTTTGCGTCATGTGCTGTTTGGGGAGTGTTTTTTGGAAGGGCCATCCTGCGTGACACTGCAGTGCCACTCCTAGATGGGCCCGGTGTTTGTGTCGGCAACTAGGGTCGCTAAGCTTAGTCACACAGCTACCTAATTGCGCCTCTTTTTTTCTTTGCGTCATGTGCTGTTTGGGGAGGGTTTTTTGGAAGGGACATCCTGCGTGACACTGCAGTGCCACTCCTAGATGGGCCCGGTGTTTGTGTCGGCCACTAGGGTCGCTTATCTTACTCACACAGCTACCTCATTGCGCCTCTTTTTTTCTTTGCGTCATGTGCTGTTTGGGGAGGGTTTTTTGGAAGGGACATCCTGCGTGACACTGCAGTGCCACTCCTAGATGGGCCCGGTGTTTGTGTCGGCCACTAGGGTCGCTTATCTTACTCACACAGCTACCTCATTGCGCCTCTTTTTTTCTTTGCGTCATGTGCTGTTTGGGGAGGGTTTTTTGGAAGGGACATCCTGCGTGACACTGCAGTGCCACTCCTAGATGGGCCAGGTGTTTGTGTCAGCCACTAGGGTCGCTTATCTTACTCACACAGCTACCTCATTGCGCCTCTTTTTTTCTTTGCGTCATGTGCTGTTTGGGGAGGGTTTTTTGGAAGGGACATCCTGCGTGAGACACTGCAGTGCCACTCCTAGATGGGCCCGGTGTTTGTGTCGGCCACTAGGGTCGCTTATCTTACTCACACAGCTACCTCATTGCGCCTCTTTTTTTCTTTGCGTCATGTGCTGTTTGGGGAGGGTTTTTTGGAAGGGACATCCTGCGTGAGACACTGCAGTGCCACTCCTAGATGGGCCCGGTGTTTGTGTCGGCCACTAGGGTCGCTTATCTTACTCACACAGCTACCTCATTGCGCCTCTTTTTTTCTTTGCGTCATGTGCTGTTTGGGGAGGGTTTTTTGGAAGGGACATCCTGCGTGAGACACTGCAGTGCCACTCCTAGATGGGCCCGGTGTTTGTGTCGGCCACTAGGGTCGCTTATCTTACTCACACAGCTACCTCATTGCGCCTCTTTTTTTCTTTGCGTCATGTGCTGTTTGGGGAGGGTTTTTTGGAAGGGACATCCTGCGTGAGACACTGCAGTGCCACTCCTAGATGGGCCCGGTGTTTGTGTCGGCCACTAGGGTCGCTTATCTTACTCACACAGCTACCTCATTGCGCCTCTTTTTTTCTTTGCATCATGTGCTGTTTGGGGAGGGTTTTTTGGAAGGGACATCCTGCGTGACACTGCAGTGCCACTCCTAGATGGGCCAGGTGTTTGTGTCGGCCACTAGGGTCGCTTAGCTTACTCACACAGCTACCTCATTGCGCCTCTTTTTTTCTTCTTTGCGTCATGTGCTGTTTGGGGAGTGTTTTTTGGAAGGGACATCCTGCGTGACACTGCAGTGCCACTCCTAGATGGGCCAAGTGTTTGTGTCGGCCACTAGGGTCGCTTAGCTTACTCACACAGCTACCTCATTGCGCCTATTTTTTTCTTCTTTGCGTCATGTGCTGTTTGGGGAGTTTTTTTTGGAAGGGCCATCCTGCGTGACAGTGCAGTGCCACTCCTAGATGGGCCCGGTGTTTGTGTCGGCCACTAGGGTCGCTAAGCTTAGTCACACAGCTACCTCATTGCGCCTCTTTTTTTCTTTGCGTCATGTGCTGTTTGGGGAGGGTTTTTTGGAAGGGACATCCTGCGTGACACTGCAGTGCCACTCCTAGATGGGCCCGGTGTTTGTGTCGGCCACTAGGGTCGCTTATCTTACTCACACAGCTACCTCATTGCGCCTCTTTTTTTCTTTGCGTCATGTGCTGTTTGGGGAGGGTTTTTTGGAAGGGACATCCTGCGTGACACTGCAGTGCCACTCCTAGATGGGCCAGGTGTTTGTGTCGGCCACTAGGGTCGCTTATCTTACTCACACAGCTACCTCATTGCGCCTCTTTTTTTCTTTGCGTCATGTGCTGTTTGGGGAGGGTTTTTTGGAAGGGACATCCTGCGTGAGACACTGCAGTGCCACTCCTAGATGGGCCCGGTGTTTGTGTCGGCCACTAGGGTCACTTATCTTACTCACACAGCTACCTCATTGCGCCTCTTTTTTTCTTTGCGTCATGTGCTGTTTGGGGAGGGTTTTTTGGAAGGGACATCCTGCGTGACACTGCAGTGCCACTCCTAGATGGGCCAGGTGTTTGTGTCGGCCACTAGGGTCGCTTAGCTTACTCACACAGCTACCTCATTGCGCCTCTTTTTTTCTTCTTTGCATCATGTGCTGTTTGGGGAGTGTTTTTTGGAAGGGACATCCTGCGTGACACTGCAGTGCCACTCCTAGATGGGCCAGGTGTTTGTGTCGGCCACTAGGGTGGCTTAGCTTAGTCATCCAGCGACCTCGGTGCAAATTTTAGGACTAAAAATAATATTGTGAGGTGTGAGGTATTCAGAATAGACTGAAAATGAGTGGAAATTATGGTTTTTGAGGTTAATAATACTTTGGGATCAAAATGACCCCCAAATTCTATGATTTAAGCTGTTTTTTAGTGTTTTTTGAAAAAAACACCCGAATCCAAAACACACCCGAATCCGACAAAAAAAATTCGGTGAGGTTTTGCCAAAACGCGGTCGAACCCAAAACACGGCCGCGGAACCGAACCCAAAACCAAAACACAAAACCCGAAAAATTTCAAGTGCACATCTCTAATAGATATTAGCGATAACGACAGCTGTGAATGATCAAATCGGACAGATCGTTCTAGTGTGTACACAGCAGACGATAAACAATGAGCGCACCCGTAGTGAGTGGAAGCGGCTTGTCAGTCGGCCATGCATGCAGCACAATCCCAGCAGAGCAGATCGTTCGTCGTTCAGATCGTTTGTAAAAAAGCTCAGTGTGTACACTCAATCTCGTTTGCCAGGGAGTACAAGGGAAATTGCTCATCTTCCACCTTGTTTATCTTTCACATATTTCAAGTATTCTAGTGTGTATGGGCCTTAAGAAATACCCACTAGTTCATATTTAAATCCTTGTTAGTAATTCAAAGTCAAAGTTGCTATGTATAATTAATGGAAAGATAAGTGTAATTAAAATCCATTGCTCCAAATATAATGGGATCAAAGGTATGTAGTCTATTGCATGCAAAGAGAGGTGTAAATAGAATCTTTTAGGTCTTTATTAGGATAAATAGTAAACCAGACAGCTGGGATGTTTTTTTTCCTGATGACTAAAGTATGGGCTGGTTCTACAGATGGGCTATGCTAATCATGGGTCCATCTGTGCCGCAGCGTGCCCGCCGAGGCGTGCCTATCACAGGGTCTGGGACATGCATGTTAGATGCACACGCTCCCCATTCACTTCAGTTGGAGCATCTCTGTGCACTCCTGCAGCTTGGCTAGCCGCCGTATAGCCTAGCTGCGCCGGGAGTGCACGTTTGCAATAGAGCTGAATTAGATGAGAGCGGCACCAGCTGTATGTAGGTATGAGTGTTTTAATGAATAGTTTTACATTTTTACTAAAGGGCCGATTGGGATGTGATAACATTGGCCAAACTCGCAATGCGATTATTGTATCTACTTCTTCACCAAACCCAGCCAACTCTCCTCCTAACCCTCTTGTCTATGGTCACTGTGTACCCCTTCTGTTTCACTCTGGTCTGTTAGCCCCTCACCTTTTAGACTGTAAGATCACAAGAGCAGGGCCTTCTTTCCTCATGTGCCTTTCCTTTTCTTACTTACACTATCTTATACTGTCTTGAACTGTAAGTGCTGTTTTTTTGTTTGCTCATTTGATTATGTACTGTGTAATGGGCGCTGTGGATCCCTTGTTGTGCCATATAAATAAAGGATTATAATAATAATTGCATACATTGTATGGATGTATCAATAATTGCATGCAGGGACAGAGCTTGCGAGAAATCTCCATCCCTGCAAATGCCCTCTGCAGCATTATCAGGGTATTTTTTTCAAAAAATACCATAAGTTCCTGCTGTGCATGCGCCACCGATGCCGCCGGGTACCCTCCATCGTGACTACCCCCTGACCGCACCTAGACGCCACCCATGGTAATTATACTTACCAGTCACAGGAGCCGGTGATCGGTGGTCCTGGAGGGCTGCCTGGAATCAGATCCTGTGCGCTGCTGTGACGCTGGGGCTGTAAAGTGAGCTGCCTTTTTGCAGTATCACTCTACTGCACCAGGGGTCACAGCAGCGCACCAGAGGACTGGATGACTGGAAACCCGCACTAGAGCACCGATCCTAAGCTCCCGGCACCGGTAAGTATGGGGTGGGGGGTACTTTTTTTTTAAGTGTGATCAGTTTTTTTGAAAGTAAATTTGCCCAGATTGGATTTCCCATTATAATTTTGGGAAAATGTGATCTTAATTTCTAAAAAAAATTAGTGAATTTAAGGGTTTAGACTAGAGCAGATTTTCATGAAAACTGCTACAAAACCCCTTTAATACATATGAGTGAAACTAAAATAACGTGAAAAGGGTGTGAAAACAAGATTCTACTGCTGCACTTGTTAATTCAGATGACAGAGTTAATATACTGTATATGGGTGGGGGCACTGTAATAAAAGAGAAAAATACAGATTAATACTTATATTGAACATAACCAGTAAGGGTCCAAGAGCTAGGGCCACTAAGCCTGGTTATTATTATCCTCTCTACTTTTCTTTAGAATAAAATACATAAAACACAGCATGTAAACTAAACATGTTAAATGGGAGGCTAATACGATTACATTTCTGAAAGAGTAAGCTAAGGATCCAAACAAGAAACTTTGCATTTCCAAGTGTTACGTAGAACATATAAAGTTCAGTATATACTGTAAAAATATTTTACTAGAAGTTAATTTCAGATATGGATTTGTTTAATTCGTTTTCACATAATACTTTAATAACATACTTCTAAGTAGTACTGTATGAATACTTTTTGTAATAATACCGCTTATAGAATTTCAGTTTATGTTTCTTGACGTTAAAAAAAAATACCTTTTGAAGAAGAGTTTATTTTCTATTTTCACTTGCTGAAACTTCAAAGTGTTATAGAGGAAATTACTTATTATTACTAATTGTGGGGCAGATGTATTAATCCTGGAGAAGTGATAAAGCAGTGATAAGTGGAAGGTGATAACACTCCAGCCAATCATTATGGATTTGAAGAATTACAGGAGCTTATTGGCTGGTGCATTATCCCCTTCCACTTATCACTACTTTATCACTTCTCCGGGCATAATACATCTGTCCCACTGTACAGATGGAGCCACGCTAATCGTGCACCCATCGCCGGGTTCGGGGTGTGCGTGCGAACGTGATGCGCCCCATTCACCAGAATGGGAACATCTCAGTGCGCTCCCGGCGTGACCAGGTGGACGGATCGCCTAGTCATGCCGGGAGTGCTCGTATGTGACGGAGCTGCTTCAGATGAGCGCGACACCAACTGTATATAAATATCCTTCATGGAATCTGTAATTTTTTGTGACTCGCAAGCACAATTTAAAGGAAAAGACCTCAAAAGACATGCTGTATTATATACTGTATTACACTCTCCTACACGAAACTAACAACTACAGGGATTCAAGAGAGTCTGGAGATACTTAACCCTATCCTGTCATCTCTGTGATGATTTTTATGATTTTTCTGCCTCTTATCTGGTGATTGAGACTTTAAAAAATCTTATTAACTTTGGTAGGAAAGCCAAGACACTTTTATAGTCCTGCTTGGCACTATGGCCTGGATTTATCAATCATTGGAGAGAGATAAATTGCACCGTGATAAAGTACCAACCAATCAGCTCCTAACTGTCATTTTTCAAACACAGTCTGTTAGGCAGTTTGGAGCTGATTTTTTGTTAAATTTAAAACATCCACAGGTTCCTCTTCTGCCTAGCTGGGCTTTAATCAAAATTCCAGTGCAGTTATCAAAGCTCCTCCCACATGTGCTAACGTATGTAGTATATTCTTTTTTCTGACAAAGGGGGAGATTTACCAAGCTTGGGGAGAGATAAAGCGTAGAGAGATAAAGGGCCTGATTCAGAGTGGGACGCAGGTATTGTGTCCCACGTAGATTCGCGATGCGGGGGTGCTGCAGGTGGGGGAGGAGTGGGTGCGGTGGTGCCGTGGGTGGGAGAGGGGTGGGTGCAGGGGTGCTGCAGATGGGAGAGGGGGTCCGGAGCCACTACGGGTGGTAGAGGGGGGAGTGGGGGTGCCGCGGGTGGGGCCTGGAGGTACTGCGAGTGGGGGAGGGGCGGGTAATGCTTCTCCTGCTTCTCCTCCTGGTAGCAGCTAAGCTGCTGTCTTCCATTTGGCAGTGGCTCTTCCAGAGACTCGCACAGCAGCCAAGCAGCCAGTCCCTATTTTTAGCACCGGTGTCCCAACGCGCCGCATTACAGGGAAGAAAATGCACTCAAGAAACTACAGCTCCCAGCAGGCTTTAGCGCCGGAATGCTTCGGTGCTAAGGGCTGCTGGGAGCTGTAGTTTATTTAGTGCGTCTACTTCCCTGTAATGCGGTGCGTTGGGACACCGGCGCTAACAATAGTGACTGGCTGGCAGAACTGACTGACTCGCTGAATCAATGTAACAGGTGAGAGTGCTGTGCAGTGTCAGTGACACTGCACACCCACTGCACTGCACAGCACTGTCACCTTTTACATTGATTCAGCGTCCAGACATTACCCCTGGCGATATCACCCACTCTATCCGTTACATTAGCCATCTTGGGGCCTCCAGGCCGGCAGCCCAGGTGCTGTGTTGCAGAGTCAGGGCCTCTGGGGATCTGGGCGCGGCTGTGGTGGGGAGGCACTTCTGTGACTTCACTCACAGGATAGGTTCTGGGGGTCAGAGAGTATGCGGTGCAGGGAGGGCTATGAAAACTAGAGATGAGCGGATTTGGTTTTACTCGGTTTTACTCGGTTCTCAAAACCGAATCTTATTGGCTATCCAAAACACGTGACATCCGTGAGCCAATAAGATTCGGTTTTGAGAACCGAGTAAAACCGAGTAAAACCGAATCCGCTCATCTCTAATGAAAACCTTCCGATGCGCCGCTTTCATACACATCTATGCTGGTGGCTGCAGCAGCTTTTATTCCTCCTGTGCCGTAGCTAGGGAGTGGGGATTGTTGATGCCGGAGGGGGCAGGTGGACTGGCAGCAGGACATAGGATACTGCAGTGAAAGGATTTTTTTTTCCTATCTTCAGCGCAGAGACTTGCTGCAGATGCAGGTGGAGGACATGTACCTTTTTGGCAGGTAAAGTACCTTTTTTATGGTCTGTACCGATTTTTGGCTCTCCAAACTTCCATTGAAAGTATAGGTAAAGGGGCGTGGTCATGTCAATTTGCCCATGGTCATGCCCCCTTTTCGAATTTGTAGCGATTTTTATGTGTAAATTGTTGGAGGGTATGTTGCTGCAAATGCAGTGGGCCTATTTTGGGGTGTGGACCTGGAGCTGCAGCTCCATCAGCCCCATTGTCAATCCTGCTCAGGGAACACACAGCAGCCAAAGGGCAGAGCCTCCCATTGGATGTAACCCGTGTGGGAGGGCATTTCTCGCTTAATCAGCTGTGGACTAGGTGTGATAGACCTGCTGCTAACCCAATGAGAGCTCCTAATCACACCCAGCATTAGCCACACAGTCACAGAGTGACAGATCTGGGCTATTATATAGGAGATGAACACTATCAGGAACACTGGGTTGTACAACCCCATGCTTAATATGCCCCTAAGCCAGTGTCGGACTGGGGCATGAAGGGCCCACCAGGGGAATGCAGTGATAGGGGCCCATACTTAAGGGTGTGGCCAGCCTATAAAAGGGGTGTGGCCAGCCTCCACAGAGGCTTGAAATACACAATAGACTAGTGCAGTGTAATGCGACATATCTACCATGTATAATACAAGTGCACAGTCTGGAAGCTGATCCCTAGAGGAAGGAGTGGGCACTCGGGCAGTGGGGCCTACCGGTGGTTTCCCTGGTACCCCTGTGGGCCAGCCCGACCCTGCCCTAAGCAGAGGCATAACTGTGGGAGGACACGGAGTCAGCTACCCTTGGGCCCCTGCTTTGTAGAGAGGCACCTCTCCTCCCATTCCATGTTTAGCGACACCATTCAATTAAGTTAATTGACAGCCACTGCTATCTCTTCTGTGGCCGACTCCCCTCCCCCCCACTAGTCCCTGCACCTTACAAGTCACACCCTCTTTATAATAGATGCACATTTTAAAGTGTCATACCCAGAATTAGAACCCACAATCTATTAAACTGGAAGCAGACACCTTACTGATGGAGCAAAGAGGGAGATGATATTAACCTATGTCCAGGGCGCATACAAAACATTCAATATAAAAAATGCATCCCTTATTATTGGAGATGAATGATTTCCTTCAAATGAAGATTAGGAATGTCTCTGTTCAGAAAATTCTTCTTCTAATGGAGAAGACTGTTGTGAATAGAGACATCCCCAATCTCCATAAGATATTCCCATCTCCATCGAGTCTGTTGCAAAGATACCTTTACGGGACTTTCCATTCCACTCCCAGTGTGAGTTCCGGGTACGCCCAACCATCTGAGAATTTGGGTTTAATCCTAAAAGAAATACAGATGTTTATAAAGATACCTTTATGGGTTTCCACTCACTTGCTTCTGTGTGTGTGGGGTACGCCCTTTATTTGAAAGTTCTGTGGAAATAATCTTATCTATACGAAACTGTTCTACACATGTATTCTTTTATTGTTTTATATCCCTCTGCATGAATTTGGGAGAAATCTACGACACATTAGAAGAAGAATTTTCTGAACAGTGACATTCATAATCTTCATTTGAAGGAAATCATTCATCTCCAACAATAAGGGATGCATTTTTTATATTGAATGTTTTGTATGCTCCCCTGGACAAATATCATCTCCCTCTTTGCTGCATATTGTTTTAGTAAAAACTGTGATTTTTTCGTTGATATTGTCAACTTTGCACCAAATAGGTGAACATTCACAATTCCTTTTTTTCCACCTTACTGATGGAGCTATTTGCTTCTGTATAGGAAGCATGAAACCCCGCCGGACGCCAGCTCCCGCAGCTCCAACACGCGGTCTTCTCCTCTCCTTACAAACAGATATAAAGTACGTTTTTACACTGTTCTGGTTTGTTTTGTGTCACTTGCATACAGCCTTGATAAAAGCGCCCTGCACGGCGCTGAAACGTTGGCCAGTTATGCCACTTGCCAGTTATGCCACTTGTTTGATTTTTTTTGCTCAATACACGTGTTTTCATCAAGTCCTTGGAGTGCCGCCTGTTCTTTCAGCATTGAGAGTGGGTTGAGGAACACCCCTCTCTAGAAGAACATGGGGGGTAATTCCAAGTTGATTGCAGCAGGAATTTTTTTAGCAATTGGGCAAAACCATGTGCACTGCAGGGGAGGCAGATATAACATGTGCAGAGAGAGATAGATTTGGGTGGGGTGTGTTCAATCTGCAATCTAAATTGCAGTGTAAAAATAAAGCATCCAGTATTGACCCTGCACAGAAATAAAATAACCCACCCAAATCTAACTCTCTCTGCAAATGTTATATCTGCCCCCCCTGCAGTGCACATGGTTTTGCCCAATTGCTAACTTTCTTGCTACTGCGATCAACTCAGAATTACCCCCATCATTTCTATACATCTCACAGTGGGAAGGCACCGGGGCAACTGTCTACGTATTGGGAGTGCCGACCATACCAGTCTTGTATATATATATATATATATATATATATATATATATTATATAATCCAAAACTCCAGCACTCCTTTATGCTATGTCTGCACTCCTGCAGCTTCTAATCCTTACTTGTGTGTCTTCCTCTGGTGATTAAGACAGTATAATACATAGCGATGGCAGGCGGCAGTCCAAGATTTTCATTCAGTGAAAAAACATAGTGTTTATTGCTTCAACATTTCGGGGTACGTATCATGATGATGGGGTTACGTACCCCGAAACATTGAAGCAATAAACACTATGTTTTTTCACTGAATGAAAATCTTGGAGTACCGGCGCTGTATATAACTAACCCCTTCTTTCTAAGCACACATTCCCTTTCTATAATTCACCCAGACATTTTTTACTCCTGAAGAAGTCCCCTTGGATGAAACGTGTAGGGTTTATCATTTATTGTACACTATCTCTTTGCTTCGAGTATCCTCCCTTGAGCTCACACCGTCAAGGTGAGGAGGATATTTCATTATACCATCTTAATCAATTTTGGTATGTGTCCAATCGATTGTATTGTCATTTTAACAAATTTGTCATGTTATGTCAAAATATAACTATGGATTAAAAAACTCTTTGTAAGACTTTGTTACTAAATTGTATTTTTGTCGCGTGATTATTCCTTTGGTGAGAGGGTTTCTCTGTAGGCCCCAGTTGGGAGGTCCCTAAGAGGAAAATAATCCAAGAGAAACTTCGACCACGATTCTTGAATTGAATAATTTTTAATCAGCACCTAATGGTTTAGCGCACTCTGTTTCCTTTGTATATTTCTATGTTTAAGATCCTACTAGCAGGGGACCTTTCAGTAGTGCTGCTCATTGTCAGCGCAGGAAGGGTATTTTTTCTGTTTTATATATATATATATATAGAGAGAGATACATATAGTTATATATAGAGATAAAGAAATAATACTGCGCCACGTGTGGAACAGCCAGGCATCTCAGAAGTTTTTTTGGGTATATTATAAATTACTATACATATATGTTGACACTCCCCAAATAATATATAGGGCATCTGCTATCCCCCAAAAATGCAGGGATGGTAAATCCCTGTAGCAAATGGATCTAGCAAAACGGGGGATGGGGAGGATAAAAGCGACCAATGGTGTCTAAAATGATGTCATAAACCCACTTTTTGTTATTAAAAGTTGAAACAATTTAATGACAGTATTCTAAGATAATACATTAATACACAAATTAAAAAATGGGATAAAAGTACATAAAAGTAAAGTGCAAATAATTTAAAAGAGGTAAGTATCTTATCTGGATAGAGGTCAGTACAGGTTGTCCAACGCGCTTCGTCTAGTAGGTGCTATGGTTGGGGGAGTGGCGGGTGCGTGGGGTGCTGAAGGCTGGGGAGGGGCAGTTGAAGGGGGCATGGGTGGGGGAGGGGCTGTCACAGTGGTGATATATAGATATATATATATTTATGTGTATATATATATATATATAAACATATATACAGTATATATATTATATATACATATATATTACATATATTTATCTATAAATGGAGGGGGACATCAATATTTATCTTGCCTCCAGGCATCTGGGATGAATTTACGCCACTGCCCCTAAGTGAGAGATGTATCAAAGAGGACAGGTGTATAAGTATGTATATTAAAAAAAAATATATTAAATTGTAGCTATCATTTTATATAATGTACCAGAGGATTGATTGGATGATATGGTCAGCACCTCCACTTGTCCTCGAGAGGGTTCAATAACTCTCCCCCTATGAACCAAAGTCAGTGCATCAAACTGAAGGTTTTATTTGAATGTCTGGCACTGGTCTGAAAGCACCACTGCTGGTCTGAAAGCACCACTGCTCGCAACTCAGTGTCTAACATGTCAGTGCTGGGCTGGTAAAGAAAGATAGGAAAAGAGCAAAAAATCTTGGTGACAATAAACCGTTCTTATCTTAAACAATTATCTCTCCTTTATACATAAGTCACGTTTCATGTAACATGCACATTAAAAAAAAGTATTTCTTGTCGAGCAAATTCTATTTCACGTATCTTGAGCAGTAAACGTCTACTGCACAGGACACAGGGAATGTCTTTCACGGACACAAGTCACACACCCACAAGCTAGAGAATATATTTTCTTCGAAACGCATATCCATTCATTTAGCATGGATACTCATTTATTTACATTGTCATGCTATAGCAGAAAAATAGAAAACAGACGACAGTTTCATTATATCTGTGTCTCCGGTCTGCTAATCTCCTTATCCCGAGTTATATCAAAATCAATCTCTAAACTGCCTCACAGATAAGACTTTATTCAGTCAACAGCAATTTTGCTATGTAAAGGTACAGTCACTCGCTTCTGTTCATCTTACAGATAATGACATTTCTCCTTCACCAGTGATTTCTGTTGCAGGAAATTACATATTGTCCCCAGAATGAATCTAGATAGTGTATAGCTTGTCTCTAGTAACAAGTGCAAATAATACATTTTAACAACAGCCCTGCTATAAGTTTTCTATAGCTTTTCACTCCTTAAATAAGAGCCCCTCCTCAAATAAAAGTGTCTTCCAAGAAGTTGTTTGTTATTGTTGCCATGAGATACAACGAGCGATCTCCTGTACAAATAAAAGGAGAACAGAAGGCAAATTATGCTTGTCCGAGGTTAAACCATGAAGCTATGGGCTGGATTGTGTGGTGGTCACATGGGATATTTTTATCCGGTTTAAGTGGGTGGCATTGCAGTTTGGTGTATTTCAAGTTTTGGGGTCACATGGTTAAGTTATCTTTGAGAAGAATTTACCCTCCCTATCACCCTTTTAGTTTTAGTTTGTTTGGTTATTGCCTATTTACTGCTTGCGGGAAAGAACAGCACGTCATTCATCTTGGATGCAGTTGATCTGTTTTTGGGTGCACTGAAGGCTGAAGCACGCTACCGGGTGCAGCACTACACCTTACCGGGTGATTTCTTATGTTGTAAGATCGAGTTGGATACGCGTTAGTTTTGAGTTGTAGGTACCCATAGGGCTGACTCCGCACATAAAGCATGATTGTGTGTTAGTGTTGGTGCATTGCTGGGCTATAATTATGATTGGCCATCCTTTCTTGCCACCATACAGACTTTAACAGGTTGATCAAAGCATTGGAATATGTGTGAGTGCCAGCATGTGACTTGTCAACTCGTGAATATGTTAGTGAGGGTAGTTGCATGGGACAAGACATGATGTAAGGAAGCATTTCTATTGTGGTTGCACATCCATAAAATTGTACATACATCTCTGCAGTCCAGTGTCAGTGCTGTAACAGCAGTGGAAATTACAGGGAAAATGGCTCAATGGACATTTTCCCTGAGATTTGTGGAACATGGCATGGACGACAAGTTCCCAGAGTCCAGCGCATATGTATAGACTCTTGCACAATGCCAGAGAGTGCTGTGCTATAGAGAGGAAGGCACTTGTATGGAGCCTGCACATGGGCCATCTCCTCTCTTAAAACATCCCTGTGAGGATGGGAATAAAGGCAAGCAGGAAGCTTAAAACTGAATTATATAGTAGAAAGGGCTTGGTATTGGGATCCCAGCACTTAGGATGTTGGTAGTCAGAATAACGACAGTGGCTCAGGATCCCGACACCTGCTAGGTAAGTAAGCTGCACCTAATCTCGCACCTGCCTACCCTCCTTACCCACAGCCTGAACCTCACCTTCCCCATCCCCCCAGCCTAACCCTAACCCTTCCTGGTGGTGCCTAACCTTAACCTCACCCACCCACAGCCTAAACCTAACCCTCTCTGCCCTGCAGCCTAACCCTAACCATCCTCAGTGGCACCTAACCCTAACCTTCCCTCCACACAGCCTAACCCTAACCCTCCCCCGCTGTTTAACCCTTACCCTCCTCCTGTAGACTAAACCTAGTCTCCTCCACCCCTCGCGGCTTACCTCTCAGAAGTGCCGGTAGTAGAAAATAATTTTTGAATTATCATATTTTACAGGCTTGAAGGCACATGGAGTCTAAAAGATTCTGAGAGGTACGTGGAAGAGAGGAGCTCAACAGCAGTCATCAGCAGGTCCTCTTTTGTGATGTTGGACTGTACTATTTTCTGTAATTCCTTCTGGACTTCTTGATAAGCCTGAAGGTTTACCCCCCCCCCCTGTGTTACCTTCTTACTTAAGATAGACACTGGGAGCACCCACTGTAACTATGACCCTCTCAATAGGGTGAGAGTGGAAGCTGTTGCCATGAATTCAGCTACCCCCGTCTCACTAGGCAGGGTGATCTGGTCTAGAGCTACTTCCTGCTACCAGCTAAGAACATCTGTAATGGGCAACAGATAATGCTACAGAGAGTGCACCAGCACATCTAGTGTTGATCTCCCCAGCAGCCATTTCCCAGTGCTGCTGGGGAGATCACCTGAATTCGATGGATAATAAAGGTATTTCAATACAGGTGATTGCAGTCATGCTGGGGAGATCACCTGAATTTGATGGATAATAAAGGTATTGGAATACAGGTGATTGCAGTCATAGATTAAGATGGAAGTCCAGGTAGAGAGCATTTTGTCCTTCCTAGAATGGATCAAGTTGGGAGGTATGGATTGTGCATATTACATTTAAACTAATAGTTTAATAATACCTGAGTACTGTTTATAGCTCCACCTAATTGAGAAACAAATATTTTTTAAAGTTTTCTTGTAGTGGAACAAAGACAACTTAAACAATGTTAAAATTTTGTACTCATTGAAAAATAAAATCTATAATTTATCTTGTCACATGCAGGAATAGAAAAAGCCTCTGTACTACTTACACACTGGGACAGGACTCAGGAGTGCTCTGTGTGTGTCTCTCTATCTCTCTGAAACCTGATACCTCTGTATCTCTACCTGCACTGCATACTGTCCAGCTCGCATTCTGGGTGCCTGGTTCTGCTGCTGCACAAGATGACGTTCACGGGTCACGTTCCGCTTGAGTTGACAATTCTCTCACCAGCAGGTCTTTGAACCTCTGCAGACTTGTGTCTGCCAGAAAGAGTGATACAGCGTAGGCTTTAAACCTAGGATTTAGCAAAGTGGCCAAATTGTAGTGCTCTGATTTTAACAGATTGACCACCCTTGAATCTGGGCAAAGCGAATGAAGGGCTCCATCCACAAATCCAACATACTTTGCAAAATCGCTTCTTCTTAGCACCTCCTTCAATTTCTCCAGCTGCTTCTGCAAAAGCCTGATGAGGGGAATGACCTGACTCAAGCTGTTAGTGTCTGAACCGACTTAATATGTGGAAAGTTCGAAGGGTTGGAGAACCTTGCACAAGATGGAAATCATTCTCCACTGCGCTTGAGTCAGGTGCATTCCCCCTCCTTTGCCTATATCGTAGGTGGATGTATAGGATTAAATGGCCTTTTGCTGCTCCTCCATCCTCTGAAGCATACAGAGTGTTGAATTCCACCTCATTACCACCTCTTGCTTCAGGTGATGGCAGGGTAGGTTCAGGAGTGTTTGCTGGTGCTCCAGTTTCCGGCACGCGGTGGCTGAATGTCGAAAGTGGCCCGCAATTTTTTCGGGCAACCGAGAGCATCTCCTGCTCGCCCCTGTCATTTTTTAAAAAATTCTGCATCACCAAATTTATTGTATGTGCAAAACATGATATGTGCTGGAATTTGTCCAGATGTAATGTACGCACAATATTGGTGGCATTGTCCGATATCACAAATCCAGAGAAGAGTCTAATTGGGGTAAGCCATAGTGCGATGATGTCCCTCAGTTTCCGTAAGAGGTTGTCAGTGGTGTGCTTCTTAAGGAAAGCGGTGATACATAGCGTAGCCTGCCTAGGAATGAGTTGGCATTTGCAAGATGCTGCTACTGGTGCCGCTGCTGTTGTTGTTGCTGCGGGAGGCAATACATCTACCCAGTGGGCTGTCACAGTCATATGGTCCTGAGTCTACCCTGTTCCACTTGTCCACATGTCCGTGGTTAAGTAGACACTGGGTACAACTGCATTTTTTTAGGACACTGAGGACACTTTTTCTGACGTCGCTGTACATTCTCAGTATCGCCTACCTAGTGAAGTTTAACCTAGATAGGAATTGGTACTGGGGACACCCTACCTTATACAATTCTCTATGTCCCACTGAACTAATGGTGGATACTGGATGCATGTCTAACACCAACATACCTGTCAAAGCCTCAGTTATCCGCTTTGCAACAGGATGACTGCTATCATATTTCATCTTCCTCACAAAGGACTGTTGGACAGTCAATTGCTTAGTTGAAGTAGTACAAGTGGTCTTCCGAATTCCCCTCTTGGATGACAATCAACTCCCAGCAGCAACAACAGCAGCAGCAACAGCAGCAGCAGCAGCAGGCGTACCAATCAAGGATCCTCCGGAGGAGTCCAGGTTAGGAGAGGACTCCACAGTCTTGCCAGTGACATGGCCTGCAGGACTACTGACGTTCCTGACTGAGGAGGAAGTTGACGTTGAGGGAGTTGGTGGTGTGACTTGCAGGAGCTTGGGTACAAGAGGAAGAAGGGATTTATGTGTCAGTGGACTGCTTACGCTCTTACCCAAAATTTCACAACTTGACACTGACTTATGATAAATGCGCTGCAGGTGATGTATAAGGGAGGATGTTCCTAGATGGTTAACGTCCTTACCCCTACTTATTACAGATTGACAGAGGCAACACATGGCTTGACACCTGTTGTCCAAATTTGTGGAGAAATAATTCCACACCGAAGAGGTGGCTTTTTTGGTATTTTGCCCAGGCATCACAATGGGCTTCTTCATCTCACGGACAACAGGTGTCTCACCCGGTGCCTGATTTAAACAAACCACATCACCATCAGAATCCTCGTTGTCAACTTCCTCCTCAGCGCCAGCAACACCCATATCCTCATTCTGGTGTATTTCAACAGTGACATCTTCAAATTGAATATCAGAAACTGGACTATGGGTGCTCCTTCCAGCACTTACAGAGGGCATGCAAATGGTGGAAGGAGCCACCTCTTCTCGTACAGTGTTGGGAAGGTCAGGCATCGCAACTGCCGACACACTTGGACTCTCATTGGGGATTTGTGATACCATCTCAGAACGCACAGTTCTTTGCTGTGCTTTTGCCAGCTTAACTCTTTTCATTTTTCTAGTGGGAGTATGAGGGCTTCCATCATCATGTGAAGCTGAACCACTAGTCATGAACATAGGCCAGGGCCTTAGCTGTTCTTTGTCACTCCGTGTCGTAAATGGTGTATTGGCAAGTTTTCGTTTCTCCTTAGACCATTTATATTTATTTTTTGGGTCATTTTACTGAACTTTTGCTTTTTGGATTTGACATGCCCTCTACTATGACATTGGGCATCGGCCTTGGCAGACGACGTTGATGGCATTTCATCGTCTACAGTATGTCATGCATGTGGCAGCATCACTAGGAGAAAGTGGTTCTTGATCTTTCCCTATTTTATCCTCCAACTTTTTGTTCTCCATTATTTATCTGGAGTTATATAACACAATATGTGGCACTGGAGAGCGCACCCCTACACCATACAGGGCAAACCCTGTAAAAATTATATTTGGATTAAATGTTAATAACCCCTTTATTTGGAGTAAATAATATACAGCACAGGACACTACCACTGGTATGATGCAAGACAACACAGCAACACTGTAAGGGACTTATACAGCAGCACTGGACATATGGCAGCAGAGGACACCACCACTGTGACTGGTCACTGGACTGACTGATGCACAGGACACTACCACTGGTCTGATACAGGACAACACAGCGACACTGTAAGGGACTTATTATACAGCAGCACTGGACATATGGCAGCAGAGGACACCACCACTGTGACTGGTCACTGGACTGACTGATGCACAGAACACTACCACTGGTCTAATGCAGGACAACACAGCAACACTGTAATGGACTTATTATACAGCATCACTGGACATATGGCAGCAGAGGACACCACCACCACTGTGACTGGTCACTAGACTGACTGTTGCACAGGACACTACCACTGGTCTGATGCAAGACAACACAGCGACACTGTAAGGGACTTTTTATACATCAGCACTGGACATATGGCAGCAGAGGACATGACCACTGTGACTGATCACTGCACTGACTGATGCACAGGACACTACCACTGGTCTGATGTAGGACAACACAGCGACATTGTAAGGGACTTATTATACAGCAGCACTGGACTGGTCACTGGACTGACTGATGCAGCTAAGACACTACACTGGACTGAGCAGCACAAGACAGCACTATAATCGCCACCCCACTTTCCCGCCCGCACAGACACTGAGGATGGAGACACATCCTCTCACTACAATCTCCAGGACTGGAGTGAAAATGGCGGTGACGCACGGCTCCTTATATGGAATCCAAAACCCGCGAGAATATGACAGCGGGATGATGACGTTTTGCCTCGTTATGGTTTCTGAGTCAGGCGGGAAAACCTGAGCCGGGCTCGGATTCGGGCTCGGGTAGTGAAGTACGGTAGGGTTCGGTTCTCTGAGAACTGAAACCGTCCATCTCTAAATGAAATATAACAATGCCCAATATAAAACATGCATATTAGATATACAAAGGACGCGCACACATAAAACAGGGGCTAAGGAGAATGCTGCTTGTAAGACCTAACAGTCTAGATAGAAGAGTAAAGTAGAGACAACAGATGCTAATAGACAGGAAGGGGGTAATCTCAGGGAGAATAGGCCATAATGAAGGGTTGAGAGGGAGAGGCTACTCATGCAGGTTAAGCAGTTTTATATGTGGGGAGCATAGTAGCAGATGTCTTGGTGGGTAACCTCTAGTGGGTCATCAGTAAGGAAGAGGGGCATGAGTAAGAGGCAGAATGGAGTGGTTAAGCCAGTGTGTATTTCCTGACAAGACCAGAGTTACAGTATACTGTAGAAAGGAGTTGGAATTGAAATCCTGGATGTAAGAGTGGTAACATGTGCAGAGTGGTGCTGTAGATAAGGAGAAGGGGTAGAGGAAGTGAAGTCTGCATTAAGATGTATTGTAAAGGAAAGAAAAGGTAATTTAGGAGAAAGATGCAGTAGTCAAAAGAACTAATAATGTGAAATGTCAGATTTTGGCAATGTTCTGAGTAAAAAAAGCACTGATTATGGCAATGTTTTGTAAGTTGATGTTACAAGACTTCATAAGAGACTGTGGGGTTGATTATGAGTTGGAAGTAAACAAAAAAAGAGCAAATTACTTTGCACCTTGGTAAAACCATGCTGCACTCCGGTTCCAATGTATAGATAGACAGTTAAAAGACAGACAGTCATTAAGTCGACAGTCAAAAGGTTGATGGTCAAAATGTTGAGAAGGTCAAAAGGTCAACACTTTTTTTAGGTTATTTTTTGCTTTTACAAATGTTGCTTCACCCACGTCACAAACTATTAGTAACCTTGTGGTGAGCGAAGCAGAGCGAGCCACTGAGCCTGAAGCATGACGAGCGAAGCGAGTCCACGTGGGGACGTATTTCCACAAATGTGGATATTTTTGTTGTTGTTGACCTTTTGACCCTGTCGACATATGGGGTCAACCGAATGACTGTCTATAGGTTAACTGTCTAACTTCTAAGCCACACTCGCTGCACTGCAGGTGAGGCAGATTTTATATATGCAGAGAGATTTAGATTAGAAATGGATGTGTTCAAAGTTACTCAAATCTAAATTGCAGTGTAAAATTACTGTTGTCCAAAGTTTGTGGGCTACATGCAAAAGCATTCAGTACTGTATTTACCTTGCAAGAAAAGAAAAATATTTTCACCCCTTGCATTGGTATGTTTAGATATAAAGCTACTTGCTTTGCTCCCATCTCAGAATCATGTGTAAAGTGATGAGCTCTGTTTTGGACTTAATGAGCTTGAGATAGCATTGGGATATCCAAGTGTAGGAGTGAAGGTTGCTGAGAAGAGTTTGGTCTTGTGTGAAAAGGGACAGAGAGGTCATGGAGTTAGATCAGCAATATGCAGGGCCAGAGCTACCATTAGGCAGATATAGGCAGTTGCCTAGGGGCGCCGGCTCCTAGAGGGGCACTATTGAGGTCACCAGGACAAGAATTAAGGCCCTTATTCTACTCAGTACTGACAGCAGAAGCAGAATATACAAATAGATGCTGCACTCGTACTTTTACCCTGCTCTTAATTCTATTAATGTATAACATGCCTGGCTGGTTTAGAATTGCAGACAGGCAGCAGTATCCCTCCCCTCTCATCTCTTCCTGCAAGTGATTCACAGATGAAACAAAGAGCTCAACTAGTCTCAGACAGCACAAATCGATCCCAGAGCTGCACACAAGGCAGTGCTATGCTAGCCGCCCTGAAAGGAAGAGAAGACCTGGAGCCACAGAGGGAAGTGAGACAGCAGCAACCCCCAAACTCCATGCTCTGGAAGGGGGCCCCACCTCCCTTCTTCAATGGAGACATCAACCAGTAGTGCTCAGGGGGTTCATGCAATGAGAGAGAACTGCATTACTAATTTTTATGCAGTCAGGTGGGGGGCAATAGCCCAAGGCTATGCCTAGGGTGCCTAGAAACCTTGCACTAACCCTGGCAATATGTAACCCTTTCATTTAGCTCCAGCAAGAGTAGATCATTATAGGAGCCAGGGCAGCCTTGGTGGAGTGTAAAGTGTATAAGCCTAATTGAAGATGGTCACACAGAGAGTTTGTGGAGAGAAAGCAGTACAGTTGGTTGTAGGCAAGACTTACAAGTACTGTAGATTACAGTAGATGCAAATGGGAGCGGAGAAATTGGGCAGTGGCTGCAGAGAGAGGAAGGTCCAAAGATAGCTTCTTAGAATAGGTGAGATAACCAGTTGGCCACTCGGACAATCAGTTGGACTGCATTACCTTACAGTAAGTCTAGGGACTACCAAATAGATTTTTATTTTTTATTTTATGCAAGTTGTCTACCATCCTCGCAAATAAAGCAGACTGTTAAAGTTACATATTGAGCAAAATCATTGCAATGTGTCTCAATGTCATTTTCTTATGCATTCTATGAATTATTAATTTAAACATAACTATTTTTTCATACATCATATGTCAAAATTGTTATAACAAATTTTAGCACTGTGAATTTTTTTTATTTGTATAAAAGCAACAGACCTGACACGGATGAATGACTTAGGAAAAAAATCTTCATTAAAGTTAATAATGCAGACATGACAGTATCTAAAACACATGCCACTTGGTTAATTTATTAATTTAGTTAGTCACAGCTGGAATGTATCAAAATCAGTCACTCTTCAAATTCCTGGAACATTTCTAGCTTAATTTAGCGGGATTGTTTGTTCTAAGACTATTATATCATGCGGTGCGAGCATAAGCTCCAATAAATTGTCAGCTTCTCTTGTTCTTTGTATCGATTGTTGTCCTACAGGTGTCTGACAAATAGGAAAATAGAAGAACACAAAGGAAAGTTTTTCAAGTGACACAGTTGTGAACCGCTAACATCTTCACTGTTTATAGCACCATTATTTGTTTCAGCGCCATTCAAAATGATCCAAAAACATAAATTGTTCAGAAACACAAGAGAGCAAAGTGAGTTGTCTATCATTTGGTATTACAGACATTGACTGGGCAGCCTGTGAAAGAGATGACTGTGTATTTGGAGACATACAACTTGCAGTCTTTGTAACAGTGGGCCTAATTATGCATGGATCGTAGCTGTGCAAAAAATCGTGCATCTATGATCCATTACACTGACATGCAGGAGGACGCCCAGCACAGGGCAAGTCCACCCCGCATGCCAGATCCAGCCCCCACACACACATGCGAAACATTCCATGGTGGCAATGCTTTCGCCTATTTAAGGTAGTCCTCTGCCTATGCAGCCCAGCTGCTAAGGCAGACAGCTACCCGCTATGATTCGCGTGACATCAGGCAACAGCCACGACTCACCCCGCAAACGGTCCGGACACACCTGTGTTGTTCAGACTGCGTCCCCCAACGCTGCTGCGATGCTCCTTAAATGCCACTACAATGCCTTCAGCCTTGTCTAATTTCAGGTCGATCCACCTCCTCAAAATCCACCATTGTTCTAGGAGATAACCCATCAAGATCACTACCCAAAGATAAATCTGATGGGAAACTATTTTGAAGCTCAGGACCAATAGGGCCCTTTAACTTATCATGTCAAAACAACTAAGTCAGAGTCTCTTCAAAATGGCAGGTCTCGTGGTGTGCCGTTATGTGTACTGTACCTATCAAAATTGGTCCAAGGAAGGAAAGCCGGTGAACTGTAGACAGGGTTATGTGTACACAAGGCTCATTGATATGCCTAATCTATCTGGTCCTATCCCCCAGAGTAGCTACTGTTGCACAAATTGCTGAAAAAGTTAATGCTGGCTACAGTGCTGGATTAAACCCTGTGGAGGCCCCTAAGCAGTCAGAATCTCAGGGTCCCGCTCGCCAATTATCTTCTAATACTTTTTTTTATTATATTAACCAACAGTCTACGATCTGGAAACTATAATGTGAATCTGATGTCTATGGTTTATGTACCTTAAATTGTTGATGGGTGCATTACATTACATTAAATACATCAATACAGTATTTTCTCTATAGAGTATTTAATGTAAAGTTTTTGTTTCTTTGAGTTGATTCATTTTTTCTTTAGAACAAATATTATTTTAATCCATTTTTACAGGGCCCCTAAAAGGCGCAGTGTCCATAGGCTGTTGCCTACTCTGCCTATTTGGTAATCTGGCACTGCCTGACTATGATAGAAAGGTGTAAGAACACACAGTGCATCACAGCTTGCTAAGTATGGGGCTACATAGCAGCCATTGTGCCCATGGTGATGCTTTCCACCACCAAAAGTGCCTGCAATGAGCGCCAGAACTTCCACTGGAGCAATGGAAAAAGGTGGCCTGGTCTGAGGAATTATATTTTCTTTTACATCATGTTGCCGGCCAGTTGCTTGTGCTTCCTTTATCTGGGAAAGAGATAGCAACAAGGGATCTGGTGAGGATCCCGGCAGATGGTGTTAGGGTCTCCAGCTCTGTGCTGCCACATCGTCATGGCAACCGGGAGACAAGTGCTAGCGGAGTAACCTGAGCGTAGCTGATACTCCGGTTCGGGTCTTTTGCTGTGCAGTGGTTACAGGCTCTGTGCACGGCAGGGGATCCGGTGCTGGTTTTTGTGCTCACAGTCTGTGAGGTCTGAGTGGGGCGTGGACAGCACCTGCTATATAAACCCTCTTCACAGGTTAGGCAGATGCTGCTGAATCTTTGTTGGTTAGTCAGTTCCTGAAAGCTAGCTAGTACTGTGTAAACTTTGTATTTGTTTGTTGCTTACTGCAAATAGGCCTTGGGATTTGGTATTACACTCTGCCAATCCAGACCTAGCAGTAAGACTGGAGTCAGTCGTTTAACCTGCTGGGGTTCTTTTGCTACTCTGTGAACCTAGCAAGTTTGCGGCTGTATTCTCAGACTTGCCGGCCAAAATCCTTTCTCACTGTGCAAGGTGTTCAGGTGTCAGTTTAGTGGCAGTAAGCTGAACCAGTGCACTGCAAGTGAGGACTAGGATTGTGGAGACTCTCCTAGTGTCTATTATTCCATCTCTGACCAAGGAGTTTACTGCCACACCCGTTGGTAACCCTTTAGGGTTTTGCTGTTGCCCTTAGCAACAGCATTTCGGGTTCTCTATGTATTAAATCACTACATCTTGCTTCTTTCCATCTGAGCATTCCTAATATTAGGGAGACACCCAGTTTCTTAGCCTTTGGGTTTCTCTGTTCACTTTGTGTTTATTTTGTTACCCTATCACCTTCTGTGTATGTAATGTCATATTCCCCAGTCTGTCTGTGAGTTCATTTGTTTTGCATCCCTCACCGTTCAGACACCAGTACATTCCTGCTGGCACTGGTGTGCATAACATATTCAGCAGCCTAATACTCCTGTTGAAATTTTGTGGGAATATGGAGCATACCCCTCAAAATACTTTGCAACAGGTGGTCGATCAGGTGCAGGTCCTGACTCGACAATTTAATGATTTGTCCATTAAAATGCACACCTCGCAGGCCGCTGGCGGAGCTCCCGCAGCAGCAGTACCTTCAGGGGTTAAGGAGCCGAAAGTAAATCTCCCGGATCGTTTTTCTGGAGATCGCTCGCAGTTCTTTTGTTTCAAGGAGAGCTGCAAGCTATATTTCCAGCTTAGGCCTCAGTCTTCTGGGTCGGAGATTCAGCGGGTGGGCATAGTGATTTCCCTGCTACAAGGAGACCCACAGGTCTGGGCATATAGGTTGCAGCCTGACTGTCCGTCGCTTAAAAGTGTTGATGCTTTTTTTACGGCACTGGGCATGTTGTATGATGACCCTGACAAGACGGCCTCAGCCGAGGCTCAGATTTCGATCCTTAAGCAAGGGCGAAGGCCAGTTGAGGTTTATTGTACGGAGTTTCGGAGGTTGGCCCATGATACCCAGTGGAATGACCCAGCCCTGAGACACCAGTACCGAAGAGGTCTTTCTAACCAGTTAAAAGACCAACTGGTACAATATCCCTTGCCTGATAGCTTGGATCAGCTCATGCAGTTATCCATTCGGGTGGATAGACGGCTGAGAGACCGCAGGCTTGAAAGGGAGACCGAGGTTTCCTTCTTTCCCAAGGGAACCTCAGACTCTGAGGAATTTTCCGAGGAGCCTATGCAGATTGGGGCTACCCGCCTCTCCTCGCGTGAGAAGACGCGGAGGAGACAGCAAGGGTTATGTTTGTACTGTGGGAATAAAGGTCATGTGGTAGTATCATGCCCAGAAAAGCCGGAAAACTTCAGGGCCTGAGGGTGATGGGAAATATCCTGTCAGGCCAGAAGTCAGAATTTCCCAAGAAGACTTTTATCATTCCGGTGACCTTGAAGATCCTCGGTCAAACTGTCAAGACTGAGGCCTTTGTGGACAGTGGGGCCGACGGGGTTTTTATGGACCGCCAATTCGCCCTGAAACACTCTGTTCCCTTAGTACCCTTGGCATCGGAAATTGAGATTTGTGGGTTAAACGGGGTACCATTATCCCAGGGTAAAATTACCTCTTGCACTAGCCAGATTTCTTTGTCTATTGGAGCCACACACTCTGAAAAATTGTCCTTTTATGTGACTGTCTGTACTTTTGCCCCATTGGTGTTGGGGTTACCCTGGTTAAGGGCCCACAATCCTCAATTTGACTGGGTCTCTGGGGAGATTCTTAGTTGGGGTAGTGATTGTTTCAGGAGTTGCTTGAGCCTTCCAGTCAGGCTTTCGCAGCTAAGTTTGCCAGGATTGCCAGGATGTTATGCAGATTTTGCGGACGTGTTCTCCAAAAGAGTTGCAGATGTACTACCTCCCCATCGCCCCTATGACTGTGCCATTGATTTGTTTCCGAATGCTAAGCTTCCCAAGAGCAGGTTGTACTCCCTGTCACGTCCTGAGACTCAGGCTATGGCAGAGTACATTCAGGAGAACTTGGCTAAGGGATTTATCAGACCTTCACAGTCTCCAGTTGGGTCGGGGTTCTTCTTCATGGGTAAAAAGGACGGTTCGTTGCGACCCTGCATCGACTTCAGGGAATTGAACCGTATCACGATTAAAAACTTATACCCACTGCCTCTCATTTCGGTCTTGTTTGACCAGCTTCGTACTGCCACCATTTTTTCTAAGATTGACCTACGCGGTGCGTACAATCTAATCCGAATAAGAGAGGGGGATGAATGGAAGACTGCCTTTAATACCCACTCAGGGCATTATGAATATTTGGTGATGCCTTTTGGGCTCTGTAATGCCCCGGCAGTCTTCCAGGACTTCATGAACGATGTGCTCAGGGAATATTTGGATAGATTCTTAGTTGTATACTTAGAAGACATCCTAATCTTCTCCCATTCCCTGGAGGAACATCGGAAGCATGTACGCTTAGTCCTCCAGAAACTCAGAGACCACCGGCTTGGGGCGAAGCTGGAGAAGTGCGAATTTGAAGTTCAGCAAATCGCATTTCTAGGATATATTATCTCCCCAGAAGGCTTCCAAATGGAGGGTTCCAAGGTACAGGCAGTCCTGGATTGGGTGCAGCCCACTAGTTTGAAGGCGCTTCAGCGTTTTCTGGGCTTTGCAAATTTTTATAGACGATTTATCGCTGGATTTTCATCTATAGTGGCGCCCTTGGTGGCACTCACTAAGAAAGGGGCGGATGTTGCTCACTGGTCTTGTGAGGCCAAAGTGGCTTTTGCCCGTCTCAAAAGGGCATTTGTCTCGGCTAAGGTGCTGCGACACCCAGATCCAGAGCGTCCTTTTGTGGTGGAGGTGGATGCCTCTGAGATGGGTATTGGAGCAGTGCTCTCTCAGATGGGGGTGTCTGATAATCGCCTTCATCCCTGTGCTTACTTTTCCCGTAAATTTTCGCCTGCCAAGATGAATTATGACGTGGGTAACCGGGAATTGTTGGCTATTAAGGATGCACTCGAGGAGTGGAGACACTGGCTTGAGGGGGCTAAGTTTGTGGTCTCAATTCTCACCGACCATAAGAATTTGGCATATTTAGAGTCAGCGAAGCGCCTCAATGCCAGGCAGGCACGATGGGCTTTGTTTTTTGCTCTCTTTAATTTTTTGATAACATATCGCCCTGGGTCAAAAAACATCAAGGCTGATGCGCTCTCGCTGAGTTTTGCTCCAATCCAGGAGACCACCGAGGAGCCATTGCCCATTGTGTCCCCATCATGTATTAAAGTGGGCATTACCCAGGACCTCTTGTCATTAGTCCTTAGAGCACAGGAGCAGGCTCCTCCAGACCTTCCGGTAGGTCTTTTGTTTGTGCCTCCTAGGTTAAGACAGCGAGTGTTCCTGGAATTCCATGCCAAGAAGTCGGCAGGTCACCCGGGTATTGCCAGAACTCGGGAGTTGCTATCTAGGGCGGTGTGGTGGCCCTCGGTGGCTAGGGATGTGGATCAGTGGGTTCGGGCATGTGACATCTGTGCCCGAAATAAGACTCCTAGAGGGGTTCCTGTTGGCCCATTACATCCACTCTCTATTCCATCTAAGCCATGGACCCAAATTTCAATGGATTTTGTGGTGGACTTGCCCAAATCCTCGGGGATGACAGCCATCTGGGTTGTCGTTGACAGGTTTTCGAAGATGGCGCACTTCGTTCCATTGGTTGGGCTGCCATTGGCCAGACGCCTGTCTGAATTATTTATGCTGCATGTTGTGCGCCTCCACGGGTTGCCACTTGATGTGGTCTCTGACCGCGGATCCCAGTTTGTGGCCAAATTCTGGAGGGCATTTTGTTCCGATCTCCAGATTTCTGTCAGCTTGTCGTCAGGCTACCATCCGCAGTCTAATGGGCAGACTGAAAGGGTGAACCAGTCCTTGGAGCAGTTTCTCAGGTGTTATGTCTCCAAGTGTCAGACTGACTGGGTTGCTCATCTGTCCATGGCGGAGTTTGCCTATAACAACGCGGCTCACTCTGCTACAGGGATCTCTCCCTTCCTTTGTGTGTATGGGCATCATCCTAAGGCCAATTCTTTTGACCCCCTGGACTCCACGCCTGGTGGTTCCTCTGTGGTTTCGGTCCTTAGAGGTATTTGGAGGAAAGTGAAGAAAGCCCTTGTGTCTGTGTCATTAGTGACCAAAAGGGTTTTTGATAAGCGGAAAAGATCCTGCAGCTTCAAATTAGGAGACTTCGTCTGGTTGTCTACCAAGAATTTGAAGTTGAGACAGCCATCTCATAAGTTAGGCCCCCGGTTCATCTGTCCTTATAAGATCACTAGGGTTATCAATCCGGTGGCATTTCAGTTAGATCTACCCCGTTCTTTGGGTATCAATAAAACATTTCATTGTTCCCTTTTAAAACGGGCGATTAGTAATCCTTCTTCCAGTGGAAGACCTTCCCCTCTTCTGATACGTGGCCAGAGGGAGTTTGTTGTTGAAAGGATTCTTGACTCCAAGATGGTTCGGGGTCGGCTGTCATTTTTGGTGCACTGGAAGGGGTATGGCCCGGAGGAGCGGTCGTGGGTGCGCAGTTGTGATCTTCATGCCCCCAGACTGTTACGCTCTTTCTTCTCGCAGTTCCCAGATAAACCCGGTGGTAGGGGTTCTTTGACCCCTCGTCAGAGGGGGGGTACTGTTAGGGTCTCCTGCTCTGTGCTGCCACGTCGTCATGGCAACCGGGAGACAAGTGCTAGCGGAGTAACCTGAGCGTAGCTGATACTCCGGTTCGGGTCTTTTGCTGTGCAGTGGTTACAGGCTCTGTGCACGGCAGGGGATCCGGTGCTGGTTTTTGTGCTCACAGTCTGTGAGGTCTGAGTGGGGCGTGGACAGCACCTGCTATATAAATTCTCTTCTCAGGTTAGGCAGATGCTGCTGAATCTTTGTTGGTTAGTCAGTTCCTGAAAGCTAGCTAGTACTGTGTAAATTTTGTATTTGTTTGTTGCTTACTGCAAATAGGCCTTGGGATTTGGTATTACACTCTGCACTGCAAGTGAGGACTAGGATTGTGGAGACTCTCCTTGTGTCTATTATTCCATCTCTGACCAAGGAGTTTACTGCCACACCCGTTGGTAACCCTTTAGGGTTTTGTTGTTGCCCTTAGCAACAGCATTTCGGGTTCTCTACGTATTAAATCACTACATCTTGCTTCTTTCCATCTGAGCATTCCTAATATTAGGGAGACACCCAGTTTCTTAGCCTTTGGGTTTCTCTGTTCACTTTGTGTTTATTTTGTTACCCTATCACCTTATGTGTATGTAATGTCATATTCCCCAGTCTGTCTGTGAGTTCATTTGTTTTGCATCCCTCACCGTTCAGACACCAGTACATTCCTGCTGGCACTGGTGTGCATAACAGATGGGATCCTGGCAGTTGAAATACCAACGCCAGGATCCCGACACTACTCAGAATGCCAACACCAGCATCCTGAATAGGGTCACAAGCCCGGTGTCGGAATCCCAACCACCAGGATTCCGAATGATTGAGTGCTGGGCCACAAGAGAGGTATGCCACGGTGGGGGGGGACTAGGTTTAGGCTGTGGGGGAAGGGTTAGGGTTAGGCTGCGGGGAGGGCTGTTAGGTTTAGGCTATGGGGGAGGTTAGGTTTAGGCTGTTGGTGGATCCTCATGTCTCCAGCCAACCCCACCTCCTGCACTGATGAGAGAAGAGAGCTGCTTCAGTGTGGCTGTAGAGCATGGCACTTAAAGACCCTGCCATCCTGGAGGAACCCTGGCCACAGACAGCCAGGAAAAAGTAAATTAAGAGTGCATTTACTTGGGAGCATTGCCAGCCACTGTAGAATATTGCCACATGCAGGGGACTGATATACATACATGCTGCTGCAGAACAGCCGGGTACTACTATATATTGCCAATGTACACCTAAGAAGCATTTTACCTGGGGATCAGTAGTGCTGTTTGTTTCATTTGCCATCTATAAAGGGTTAGGTACATTTGTAATCATTGATTAATATGTACTTACAATAAGATGTCTCAAATTTACATATCTATGGCTTGTTTTCAAGATTTTTGAATGGTAACATAGTAACATAGTTTATGAGGTTGAAAAAAGACCACTTAGTCCATCGAGTTCAACCTATTTATGTTCTCCTACTCTGTATTATTTTCAGGACTAGTTATATCTGTTTGATAAAGTCTGCCGTTGTGTTGTATTTTCTCATTTTATTGTAACTTTGTATTTCCTCATTTTATTGTAACTATAGTACGTGATCTATCCTCCATAACCCTGTATATCCTTATCCATTAGAAATTTATCTAGCCCATTCTTAAAAGTATTGACCGAGTCTGCCATCACTACTCTCTCAGGCAGGGAATTCCAAACTCGTATTGTCCTTACTGTGAAAAAACCTTTTTGCCTCTGTGTGCGGAATCTCCTCTCCTCTAACCTAAGTGGGTACCCACTTTTCTTCTGTGTTGATATTTCCAAAAACAGATCCCTCGCAAGCTCTGTGTATTGTCCCCTTAAATATTTATAAATGTTGATCATGTCTCCTCTTAATCTCCTCTTTTCCAGTGTGAACATGCCAAGCCTTGCAAGTCTTTCCTGGTATTCTAGCGTCTCCATTCCCTTAATTAGTTTGGTCGCCCGTCTCTGAACCTTTTCTTGTTCCAGGATATCCTTCTTGTAGTAGGGTGCCCAAAATTGTGTGCAGTATTCCAGATGGGGCCTCACTAGGGTTTTTTATAGTGGGAGTATAGCATTCTCATCCCTTGCATTAATGCCCCTCTTTATGTATGCTAGTACCTTGTTTGCCTTTCTTACTGCTATCCTACATTGGGTGCTGCTACTACGTTTGTTATCTATGTAAAACCTAAGTCTTTTTCCAATACAGAGTCCCCTTACACCACCCCATGTAGTATGTAGGTGTTATTTTTGTTCTTGCTTTCAAGGTGCATTAGCTTGCACTTGTTTGTATTGAAACTCATTCTCCATTTTGCTGCCCATGACTCCAGTTTGAATAAATCATTCTGGAGAGACTCAGCATCTCTATTTCATAAAAGCCTAGTAAATTTGTCTGACATAATCTATCCTTCACAAATCCATGTTGGTTCCTAATAATAATCTTTTTGGCTTCAATGATCTTCAGTATCCTATCCCTTAGAATGCTTTCTAGCACTTTCCCCACTATAGATGTAAGACTAACTGGTCTATAATTGCCTGGTTCAGCTTTTTGAAAATCGGCACTACTTCCGCTATACGCCAGTCTGTGGGAACCATGCCTGATGAAAGTGAATCATTGAAGATTAAATGTAGAGGTCTTGCTAATTCGGAGTGTAGCTCCATGAGAACCCTTGGGTGAATACCGTCTGGACCAGGTGACTTGTTAATCTTAGTTTTTTTCAATCAGTCACAGACTTCCTCCTCACTTAAATAAGCAGTTAGCAGTGGGACATTATCCTTAATGAGGTTGGGTGTTAGTTCATGCATCTGGTCCTCTATTGTAAATACCAATGAGAAAAACTTGTTTAATTTATCCGCTATGTCGTTATCATTTTTGATTAAGACTCCCAGTTTGTCCTTGAAAGGGCCTATACTCTCCTTCTTTAAACTTTTGCTGTTGATATATTTTAAAAAAATGGGGGGTTTAATTTACTTTACTTTGCTATTAGCTTTTCAGTTTCTACTTTAGCAGCTCTTATTTCTCTTTTTCATATTTTGTTGCAAACCTTATAGTACTGGAATGACTCCACCTTCCCGTCTGATTTGTATTTTTTGAATGCTCGCCTTTTTTTGCCCATAAGTTCCTTGATATTTTTGTTAAGCCACATTGGTTTGGAGTTTTTAGTCCTTTGTTGCTGCCCATGGGAATACATTTACGAGTAATCTTATTGAGCAGCAATTTTAACACCTCCCATTTCTCTGTAGTGTTTTTCCCTTGAAACAAAAATTCCTATTCAGTGTCCCTTAAAGTTTCCCTAATCATGTCAAAGTTGGCTTTGTTAAAGTTCAGAGTCCTAGTTGAACCTATATAGGACTGCTTAAGAAAATTGATATTGAATGTGACCACATTGTGGTTGCTGTTTCCTATGGGCTCTGCTGCTATGATATTTGATATCAAATACTAATTGTTTGTAACAACAGGCCTAAGATTGCATTGTGCCTGGTTGGCTCCTTGATTAGTTGAAGTAAGTAATTATCATTAAGTGTGGTTAAAAACATATTACCCCTAGCAGTATCACATGAATCGTTTGTCCAATTTATCTCTGGATAGTTGAAATCTCCCATCACTATTACGTCACCTACTCTCGCCACTTTATCAATTTGCTTCAACAAGATTTCCTCGTCAGACACATTAATACCAGGGGGCTTGTAGTATAGCCCCAATAATATATTTTTCTTTCCTCCGCATGCAATTTCAACCCATAACGTCTCAACAGTGTTTACAGTTTCCTCATGAATATCTTCTCGTACATCATGTTTTAAAAACGGCTTTACATAAAGACATACCCCTCCACCCCGTTTGTTTGATCTATCCCTCCTGAATAGCAAATAACCCTCCATATTAACTGACCAATCATAAGATTCATCCCACCAGGTTTCAGTAATGCCTATAATATTGTACTGCTTGCGGCAAGGACTTCTAGTTCCCCCTTTTTACCTGTTAGGCTTCTAGTGTTTACATATATACAAGTAAGATAAGTATTTCCCCTTGCGCAAGTGACATCATTTTCTTTATGCAGTAACGATGATCCATAATCATCACCAGTCAGTGTTTTGCCAATAACCTTGGTATTAGTACCCATGTTAATGGCCATGGAGTCTGCTCTTTCCCTCACCCCTTCTCCACCCCCAATTGGTTCACTACCACCATCCTTATTATTCTCACTGCATGATCCGTAGTTTCTAACTAAACCCTCCCTCCAGGCACCTAGTTTAAAATCTCCTCCAACCTTCTAACCATCCTTCCCCCCAGCACCACTGCCCCCTCCTCATTCTGGTGCAATCCATCATGACAAAAAAGATGGTGCCTGACTGAGAAGCATGCCCAGTGTTCCAGGAATACAAACCCCTCTTTACTGCACCAATCCCTAAGCCACACATTTACCTCCCTAATCTCTCTCTGCGTCCCTGGGCTAGCGCGTGGCACAGGTAATATTTCAGATAATATTACCTTAGATCTCCTTGCCTTACGTTTCTTGCCTCAGTTCCTATAGTATTTCTTAAGGACATCCCACCTTCCACTAACTTTGTCATTGGTGCCAACATGCACCAAGACTACTAGGTCATTCCCAGCCCCTCCCAACAATCTATCTACCCGGTCCGCGATGTGCCGCACCCGAGCACCCGGGAGACTGCACAGCAATCACGTTCTCGGTAGCAAATTGCCCTATCTGTCTTCTTGATAATGGAATCCCCTACCACCACAATCTGACTAGGTACCTCACTATCTTTTATCCCAACTGCGCCAGATGGACCGCTCCACTGGTTGCTAGAGGGAACAGTCTCCTCCGACACCATCATTTCCTCACAACCATCGAACGAATCCTCGTCCAATCGGGCAAATTTATTGGGGTATGGTAGGTCAGACATGTCAAGCCTCCCCCTCTTTTTCTTCCTTCTAACTGTGACCCAGCTAGCTGCCTGGTCATCCTCATCTACCGGTGACCCCTCCTGCAACTCCTCCACCGTTCTATCTAAGCCTTGCTCGAGATTGTGAATCTCCCTCAGCTGCGTAACGGTTTACTCTAGACCAGTTACCTGGGCTTCCAGGGCAACCGTTCGCACACATCTCGTGCAGATGTAATCTCACTGGGATGGTTGCTCCAGGTGTGCGTACAATTTGCATGACATGCACTGAGTGAGATCCCCAATTACACCCCACCCATATTATTTGTAAGGTCTAAATCCCTGTTACCTTCAGAAGAAAAAAGAAAAAGAAAAACAATCTATGCCTAGCTGTGACGATAAACAATATGCAACAGTAGGACAGTAATTGATAATACAAAATAATCAAGGACAAGGGGTGATAAAGAAGGACAGAGAGAACAGGAGAAAAAAAATACTCACTTATACAATAATGAAGTTAGGCTTATACTTATCTATCCTTGTGCGCCCCCTGATCCTTTTCTTTTATGCAGCATGAGTCCCCGGCTCCTCCAGCGGCAGCAGCAGCAACGGCAGCAGTGTCCGGCTCCCTCCAGACTCTCGTTTGATGGCTGCAGCTGCAATCTCCGGCCCCCTTGTGCAGCTACTACTATTAGCAGCAGCAGCAGTAGGCTCTGACCCCACAGGCAGGCTGTGGCGGCAGCAATTCGCGGCTTGGCCGCAGCAGCATCACCGGGCGGTACCTAGTACACACACACATAAAAATGCAACCCCTTACACAAAAACAAAACAGGCATCCCCACTCACACAAAATATCAGCCCCCCCCACACACACAAACACACAATCTCAGCCCCTCACACACAAAATATCTCAGCCCATCACACACACACACACACACAAAATCTCAGCCTCTCACACACACACACACACACACAAAATCTCAGCCCCTCACACACACACACATACACACACAAAATCTCAGCCCCTCAGTCACTCACACACAAAATCTTAGCCCCTCACACTCACACACACACAAAATCTCAGCCCCTCATACACACACACACACACACACACACACATAATCTCAGCCCCTCACACACACACACACACACACACACACAAAAAAACAATCTCAACCCCTCTCACACAAAAAAAAAATCACAGCCCTACAGTCACACAAGTTACAGCCCCTCACTCACACAAAAAGGCAGCCCCTCGCAAACTTACACAGAGCAGCAGCGGCAGCTGTTACTCCTGCTGCGTGCTCCGCTCAGCTCTGGCGCTCTCACCGGCGCTCGCTCTGCTCCCCCTCCAGTACCCAGTACCTGATCTGGTCCGATTCGGCACCTCCGTACACCCCCTCACACGCGTCCGGCCTCACCGACCTCACCCGCGTGCGACCACTTCCACCTCTGGTTCACTGCTGTTCCAGTTCAAAGCGTCAGCCTCCTCCTTCTCACAGTGTCCTCCTCCTCCTTTTGTAATCCTTAGCGCTGTTGGAGCATAAAATATCAGGATGAATATATACTTTTCTTGAAATCCAGGGAGTGCCTATTGTTTCTTTTTGTATTTACAGATATGTAAGCTTGTTTGTTTTCATTTCCAGGGAAGGTACCTAGGTATTCTCTCTCTCTCTCTCTCTCTCTCTCTCTCACTGTCTACATTTCAGGGCCCTTAAGCCCTTTTGTCAAGACAATGTATAAGTGAAATAAAACATTCTTACTTTATATAACAGCACCATCACCAAACATACTGTACACTGAAACGTCTGGCTGGTCCATTCATGGGGAACCATGTCATCCATCCACCCCTGATGATGTGCAGGCTGAGCAGGGCCGACTAATAACCCTGGAGATTAACAGACTCCCGACTCAGCTATGACTATTACGGATGGTACATTGTGAGCACTGTGTTATATAACATTAAAAACAATTAACAAACAAGAAAGCAGAAGTGTTACAATTAGCACATAACAGCTACATTATTCCAACCAAATGTGTTGTGTTTTAGACAGAAACTTAACAGTGTAGCTGTAGCAGTATGTAGCAAAGTCTATCCATTTATATAGACTCTGTGAGGGAGATTCAATTGTTAGTAAAAACAGACACCCAACTGACTTTTCAAACAATTGAATTCCCCCCTATATATTTTATTTACAAAATAGACGGAGCTAATTATGATTACCAGTACTATTTACTGTATACCTAGTGAACCAGATACTCCATAAGTCAACAACTAGCAATGATCAAAGGGGGTCATTCCGAGTTGCTCGCTATTTTTTTCGTACGCACGAGGTATACGCAAAATTGCAAACACGTTGCACAATAGCGAATATACGCCCCAACGTATTTTTGCTATTTCGTACACAGTATTACACAAAGTAGGCGTATGCCAAATGACATCGCACTAATGCGATCCCATCGCATTACCACAAACATCATCATAATAATCCAAACTTCTCGTAGATTTACACATTCTACTCAAAATTGCACACACTTTTTCTAAAAAGCGCACAGCAATGTGTTTTTTTTAAAGTTAAATTACACCTTTCATTACAAACTCAACAAGCCTTCCTCAATCACGATTCCAATTAGTGTAATGAATAATTATGGTCATGACCAATTAATACCTGCAGAACACTTTGTAGGCATAATTGCCCATTACCATGTTTTTTTTTATAATAAGTGAAATAGATGTGGAAACTGTGCCTGGCCTAATGTTAATTTGCAGCTTTTTGTGTAGCGGTGTAGTGTGTGAATAAATGTGTTTACATGTTTTACTAAACAATAAGCTCCTAACTGACATAATTTTTTTTTTTAAATAATAAAATTACTATTCTTAAGTTTGATGTATGAAATTTTTAAGGTAACCAATTTCTGCTAGCCAATCTGCTGTTCCTTTATTGCATTAAAAAACACAACAACCACTTAACTGTAAACAAAATGTTTTATTTTTAAACTGAAAATAACTTTTAACTTAAAAAATTGTTGCAGCCGGTCCACATCGGCCAGCATGGCCCCCAAATTAGCCTTTAGGCTGGCCAGGATGCCAGGCAGGCTTGTGGGATCTCCAACTGCACCATCTGAAATGAAGAGCAATAAAAAAACATTACTAACTTCCTCACATTACCTATTAGACAAGCAAGGCACAAAGCACACTTTAATGGCAAAGTCACTACATCATGGTTCTTGTAATGAAAAAACAGTAGCAGACCAACACACAAGCATGCTCAGCAATGTATTTTTAAATTAAAAAACATGTTAAAAGTGTACCACACCATGCTGGGATTCATTCACATCTGGAGTGACCCAGATTTGTATTTTTTGGGGTTGGCCCTGCATCACCACACTGCATATCAACATCTTCAGAAGGACAACATATCCTAGCATGCCCACACTCCCTGAAATCCTGCCAAACTACATAAGGTCAAACAGCTTTGTTTTTTGGGTTAATCACCATTTTGACCGTGTCACTTTAACAACACATGTCCCCAGACTTGAACTGTCACACAGGGATACAGGGGAAAGAACCAGTGGGCCAAATATCAAGCATGTGCAGCCTAAGGATCCAGTTTCAGACTGTGTTCTTGCCTGTTGCATTTTGCTGGGCCTAAACATTGTCGATCCACACCCCTTACATGTGACACAGTATATTTTATGCTTGCTTTTGCAACACACTATTGTTCGGCAGTCATTTTCGATTTAGCTTTGGCTGGATGTCAGCCTTTGTAGGTCGACATGTGCTAATTCCAAATGTCACAAGATCAACATGTTATGTATGGATACATGACAAATGTGTAAGTTTATTTTCCCTTCATGCGGCACATGTACTCCAATTGCAATGGGAAATGCTTACGATGTAAACGGAAGTGTACCAACTCACTTTGTCCTAAGCCTGCCAAACAAAGTGAAGCATGCGAGTTGACTGTGCAAATATTGGAATACCCAGGCACAAGTTTAAAAGTCCAACAACATACCAAACTCCACTCAGGTCTGTTTTGCTGATAAGCTAGCACATATAAACCCTGTTGTCCAGGCAACACTGTCAACCTAATGAGTGTCGACCTAGAGTGGGCAGCCTAAACATTGCAGACGTAGACACTGTACATCTAATTATCCTCACATAAATGTAAATGCAACATCCATACCATGATGAAAATGTGAAACATTTGACCTTGGGCCTAGATTGGGCCCAGTACAACACTGCATTTATTTGAATGTGAAGTAAAGTAGGTTCCAAATTAAATGTAAATGTGTATAAACTTACTCTCCTCAGTCACATGTGCACCTCCCTGAACTTCATCCGGGGCCTCTGCTGCCCATTCTGTGGGTGGGGAAGGAGGCTGGATGGGGGAAAGAGGTGGATGGGGGAAGGAGGATGGAAGGGGGAGCTGGTTACAGAGGGTGGGTCTGATTGAGAGGGGGAGGGGGGCGGAGAGGTGGGTTGGGCCACAGAGGAGGTGGGGGGCAGAGAGGTGGGTTGGGCCACAAACGGGGAGGGGGGCAGAGAAGTGGGTTGGGCCACAGAGGAGGTGGGGGGCAGAGAGGTGGGTTTGGCCACAAAGGGGGAGGGGGGCAGAGAAGTGGGTTGGGCCACAGAGGGGGAGGGGGGCAAAGAGGGGGTTTGTGTCAGAGAGGGGGAGGGGGGTGGTGAGGGTGTTTGTGCCACAGAAGGGGAGGGGGGCGAAGAGGGGGTTTGTGGCAGAGAGGGGGAGGGGGGTGGAGAGGGGCTTTGTGCCACAGAAGGGGAGGGGGGCAAAGAGGGGGTTTGTGGCAGAGAGGGGGAGGGGGGTGGAGAGGGGCTTTGTGCCACAGAGGGGGAAGGGGCGGAGAGGGTGTTTGGGAAAGAGAGGGTGAGGGGGTTGGAGAGGGGGAGGTTGTGGATGAGGAAGGGGAGATATTTTGTTGGGGTTCAGGGGCTTGAGGGGGGGAAGGTGATTGGGCTGGTGATGATGCTGTTGGGATTCCATCCTCAGCTTGCCATTGTGCTTGGCCTAGAATCACATATGTTAAAATTAGGAATATTTTCAAATAGATTTCCCTCTGCATTTCAAAATTACATTGGTCTGTTCCATTTTAAATACACAGATCAAGTTATTTATGTGTTCAGCCTACAGCCTGTGTAGCGACTCAGTACAACAATAATCATTTTTTCACAAGCACTTTGCTACCCAGTCAGTACTGCAAGCCCTAAACACACACACTCTGGAAACTGGTTAAGGGTGGTGTGTTGGTGGTACAATTGTTTAATTATACAGTCTGCTAATAATCTCACTTTAGCACATTTTAGAGAAACTTTGCAGTGTTTACATTTATTTATGTTTCTGCTACTAATCTCAGCTTAATACACATGTGTACACATTTTAATGCGTTTAATTTACTGCGTCTGCGGATTTGCTGGCGCAGCTCCGCCAACAACTCCGGCTGGCGACGGCGGAGGTCACTCCACCGCCACTCCAGCTGGATTATGCTGCACCTTGTCCGCGTCCACGTTCGCAGTATGCTGCAGACCTCCGCGTAGGCCTCGTGCTAAACCCGAGTGGGGAAAAAGGGTCCTGCGCGGCCTACGCGGCGGTCCATCACTGCCGTCAGCACACGCAGCTCACTGTGGGGTTTATTTAGTAAGCTCCCGATTTTGACAGAGATGGTGTTTTTTCTTGAAAGTGTCATCTTGGGAATTTACTAAACTCAAATCTCGGCAGTGATGAAGGCCTTCGTATTTTTTTGGAAGTCAAAGAAAAAAATACGAATGAATACACCATCGGTCAAATACGACTGTTTTTTGATACAACTCGGTAATTTACTAAAAAGTGTATTTCACGAACACTGCCGGCAAAAGCCAAACACTGCCGTGAAAAAATACAAATCGTAAAAAAAAGCAGATTTAAAACAGACCTGCTTTTTTTTTTTACCATGTTCTGATAGGCATGCACGGATCCATGAGATCTGTGCATGTTTATCAGTGGGAAGGGGTGGGAAAGTGTTAATTTGCCGGAAACAAAATGCGTGCGGTCCCCCCTCCTAAGCAAAACCAGCCTCGGGCTCTTTGAGCCGGACCTGGTTGAAAAAATATGGGAAAAAATGTCAGGGGTTCCCCCATATTTAATCAACCAGCACCGGGCTCTGCGCCTGGTCCTGCTTCCAAAAATACGGGGGACAAAAAGCGTAGGGGTCCCCCGTATTTTTGAAACCAGCACCAGGCTCCACTAGCCAGGTACATAATGCCACAGCCGGGGGACACTTTTATCTAGGTCCCTGCGGCCCTGGCATAACATACCCAACTAGTCACCCCTGGCCGGGGTACCCTGGAGGAATGGGAACCCCTTAAATCAAGGGGTCCCCCCCTCCAGCCACCCAAGGGCCAGGGCTGAAGCCCGAGGCTGTCCCCTCCATACAAGGGCGGCGGATGGGGGGCTGATAGCCTTTTGAAAAAAATGTGAATATTGTTTTTAGTAGCAGTACTACAAGTCCTAGCAAGCCTGGTTGCATTTCATTGGTTGTATTCTTATGGTGTCATCTTTATTACACTTTATTGATATGTGTACATTATTGTGCAGGGCAGTTGGAATTTCTTTAGTTTGCATCAGCGGATATTCGCAAACACACACACACTTATTTTCCACAGTTTTTGTAAAAAAAATCCTGCTTCTAAATTGATATCATTGTAGGTTTGTTGGATAAAAGCAACATGATCTAAACTTGACAATGTTTATATATATATCTCTCTAGAGAGTTATATAGATATACACACACACACACACACACACACACACACACACACACCATAAATATATTTAAAAAATGTTTAAACATATAAGTATATATATATATATATATAAAACACAACATCTATATATGTATGTATGTATATATATATATATATATATATATACATACATATATATTTTTATGTGGTGATACATTTTTATTATGATGAAATATAATAAAATATAGCTAGCTAGCTAGATATATAGATAGATAGATATATAGATGTTTTGAGCTATTCATGTTTAAAAATATACATCTACATGTACAGATATAAGCAAAAAAAAATAATATATATATAGATAGATAGATAGATAGATAGAGAGATATATATTTAAAAAATATATATAGCTCTGTATGTATTGATCTATCTATCTCTCTATCTCTATATTGCAATAGATAGATAGATAGATAGATAGATAGATAGATAGATAGATAGATAGATAGATAGATACAGACAGAGAGAGAGAGAGGAAATGAAAGACAGAGATATACACGCACTTATATAGATAGTTTTTTAGGGGATCAGCAAATACACAAATAAGTTATTTCATCAGTTTACTCACCACATTTGGCTGGAACAATCAGCTATACAAAGTCACAAAGTGGGTATTTTGTAGGAACAGATGTTGTGGCATTTGTTTGGTAAACAGAGGCATAATCCAAACATACCAAAAAAAAGGGTGCTGTTATTGTTGTTTAATAACACAGCAAAAATAAAAATAAAAATATATATAAGAATGGAACAGTAATACCATTGTATAAAACATTATTACACAACAAACATGGTAAGGAGAACATTAAAGATAAATTCTGTACTTAGACACTATCAAATACTTTGAAAACACTAGCTACACACTCAGAACTTTACCAAGCCAGCTAAATGCCATCAGTCCCCCCAAAAAATACACGTACAGACAGATTGAAAAAAAAAAGGAAATTACGATCATAACATAAACATACCTGAAATAATCCCGCACAATTTGAGCCCTTACGGCATGACCCCGCTGGTTAGCACTCCCCCCACGGAAGGCCCGTCCAACCCCTGGCTCCTCATCCGGCAATTCCTCCATGTGGGGAAGCTCTACGCAACTCCTTACAGCAATGTTATGGAAAATAACGCACAGGACCACAATTTTACTCACCATCTCCGGTGAATACATGATGTCGCCACCAGTGCGGTGGAGCACACAAAAACGCCCTTTAAGAACCCCAATCATGCGCTCCACCAGCTGTCTAGTGGCAGTAAGCGTGGAGTTAAATGCCAACTGTGGTCCTGGCCTGGGTTTGCTGTAAGGAGTCATGAGCCAGGGGGTGCAAGGATATCCACGATCTCCTGTTTTAGAATATGAGAAGAGAAAAAGGAGAAAAGCAAAATTAAAACCAGAAATTATAACAATATGACTGTTCTAAAACACCTACAACAACACTCACCCAATAGCCACATGTAATTGTATTCCTACATTCTTAATCTTTGCCATATCCCTAATTGTCGAATGACATGTGCATCATGGGAGTTCCCGGAGAACTTAGCATTCAGGGACAGGATCTGGAGGGATGGGCCACAAACAACCATCACATTCAGAGAGTGGAACAGTTTCCTGTTCCTATAGATTTCTTCATTATGTCTTGGTGCAACTATGGCAACATGTGTCCCATCCACAACCCCAATAACATGTGTGAAGCGACTACCCCCTTCCTGAAATTGTCGTTTCATCACAGCCAGGGCACCAGCATCCAAAGGCATTGATATAAATTGCTTTACTCGTCTGATAAATGCTTGGCTGACACGCCGCAGGACCTTACTAAACTGGCCCTGCAACATGCCAACCAGGTCACCAACTACATGCTGGTATGATCCAGTGGCCAAAAAATGTAACACAGCAAGGAATTGTGTCAATGCTGGTATTGCTGTAGGATACCTAATGGATTCTTCTAGATCACTCTCTATTATGGAGAGAGTGTCTAGGATTAGATGAGGTGACAGCCTGTATCTGCGCAATACTACATCAACATGCATCCCAAAAAGGGTGACACGGGTACGGAAAATTGGCGGCCTTGCATGCCTCCATTGCCTTGGAGGATGAGGAGCCGTTTGGGGTTGGAGGGCTTCCGCAGGTTGGGGTGGGAGGGCTTCCGCCGGTTGGGGTGGGAGGGCTTCCGCCCCCACATATACGGACATCACCAACTTCAAATGAAGGTAGGAAACATTAAAACACACCATCAATTAACAACAGACATTGGGCAAAAAACAATTATGAGTATGGCAGTTCAAACACTAACTGCAGGAGCGTACTCCATATCTTCATGATGAAAAACCGGAACAAACAAACAAGAAAAAAACATTAAACCAAATTTTCCTACGTATCTACAACATTGTTTCCCATCCATCCAAACTAAATTAAAGAAAGACAACCAACAAACCCAGAAAATTTAAGAAAGACAACCAACAAACCCAGAAAATTTCTTAAAAAAAACAAAAAAAAACAGTAAACAATGGCAACGACATGAAACTTACAAACAAAACAAATATTCCCGCAAAGGAAGAACACAACATAATGCATACTTTGGCACACCAACTTTTGACATTATGAAAATATTTTTTTTTGTTTAAAACGCTAATAGGAGCAAACACACTGCCACCCCTAGAACACCATCCCACCCATGGACAGACCACTTACCTGCTCAGAAAAGGAACCAAAAAATCCCAAAAAAGAAAATAAAGTGGCTACTTTGCCTCTCCTAACCACAATGGGGTGAAATAAGAATACAGCAACCTACAAGAGAGAGGACAGGACACTGAGAATAGGAGCAAACACACTGTCACCCCTAGAACAATAACTCTGCAAATTACATGTTACACAACTATTAGATACTACATGTATACACAGATACTAACTAAAAATAAAAAACAACATAAAAAAACAGTACTACCTCCTACATACCCTTTGCTGCTATATACTAACTAGTTTAAAATAATTCTTAAAGTTGATTAAAACACGCCGTCCGCAAAACAACAAATAAAAATTTGCAAGCTATAAAACGCACATTAGTATGCAATATGCTGCTAAAAAACTCACTCGTAAATATTCTTGCCAACACGTCCACCTTGTTTGTATTGTGTCTCATACCATACACCCATGCACACAGGCTGCATGCAAGGCCTTTAAATAGCCAGTACTGCAATTACTGGAAAATTTTTCCTAATTAGCACCTGTGCGAATTACTGCACTGGAAAACACACGTAGCTATAAATTGCCAGACAGCTGTGCCAACACACATGCCTCCAGCAACATGGCTACACCTGAGCAAATAGCTGCAGAGTTGGAGATGGTGCAGCAGCAGATGACAGCATTGACATCTCGCAGAATAGCGTTACGGAGTCAGATGCTACAAGCTGCCAGTGGTGCTGTTGAAAGAGCAGGACCCAGTACTGGGGAAACCCCATCTTCTGATACACAGGGGTATGCTGTGAGTCCCCTGCCAGACACAGATACTGGGGAAACTGAGGTAGATTCTGGACTACGATCACAAACCCAAACAACACAACCAGCAAGTGAAGAGGAAGATGGTGAGGAGGTACAGGACGATACCTCACAGGCTACATCCAAAAAACGAAAAAGACAGCCCGCTTTTTCTAAGAGGGAGCTTAGAGTTCTGGTCACACAAGCCATGGTCAAAATACTTAGAGGCAGCAAAAACGGGTGTAGTACGGCTGACCGGCGGTCAGGAGACCGCCGGGATCCCGGCAGCATACCGATGCCGGGATCCCAGCGGGGAGGGGCGAGTACAGCAAGCCCCTTGCGGGCTCGCTGTGCTCGCCACGCTGCAGGCTCGGTGGCGACCTGCGGTCGCCACGGGTTCTATTCCCACTCTATGGGTGTCGTGGACACCCACGAGTGGGAATAGTTCCTGTTGGTCGGCATGCCAACCATCGAGATAGTGAGCCGTCGGGATGGTGGAGGAGGTCATGTGACTGTCGGTCTCCCGGCCGCCGGTCACATGAATACCACCCAGCAAAAACATGGGTGCTGCAACCAAAGATCGCATCTGGATGGACATTACAGATTCTGTAAATGAAGTCGGCTCAATTGTCCGCACCCCACAGGAAGTTAGAAGATGGTAAGTGTATATTTGCACACAATTTCATGCCCCAATTCTTATAAAAAACTTACCTATATGTGATGTTGCCTATAGCAACCAAATACATAACATGTGTACAAGCAAACAAAACAGGTTTTCTTAACTTTTATGTCCCTAACCCCTAATTCTAATCACATATGCAGTTGGGCCGACTTCAAGTCCCGCCTGAAGGGCAAGAGGTCTGTGGTGTGGAATGCCTCGAGGGCAACAGGGGGAGGTCCCGCTGCCACTGTGGAGTACACAGATCTTGAGGAGCTGGCGATGGACTGCGTGAGCTACGAGGAGGCAGGTGGGGTGTCTCATATGGATACGGACCCGCCTGAAATTGTTAATCTACATGACTTGCCAGGTAAGTTAACACACTTTTTTTTTTAAATAAATTTACTGTTTTCCAAGTTCTGACTTTTTCATGTTATTTCTGTCATTTTTTCTCTCATTCTTCTATTTTATTTTAACATAACACAGCACAGGAAGGTGAGCATGTAGAGTCAGAGGAGAGTTATCTGGCTGAGGCTGAGGTGGGGGGACCTAGTGAGTCCACCAGTGTGGGTCACCAGATTCCACCGGTCCAACTGGCCCCTCCACCCAACCCTCTGCTATCCCGGCCATTCTGTCTGAAATTGCCAGTTATGGTGAGAAACTGACACAATTTCAGGACAGGATGATCCGGGAGGTAAGCCAGATACCTGTCCGGCTCACTGAACACACAACCTGTGTTGGGCAAGGTGTAGCTCAACTCTGTCAAGGTCTGGCAGAGATCAGGCAGGGACAAGCCCAACTCGCCTCCTCGTTCCAACAACTCACCAGCTCTGTTGTGCATGGGCTCCAGGACATCGCTGGCCGCCTTGCCCACAGTGGAAGGGAGCCAGCCACATCTGCTCCCTCCCCTCCCCCTGCACAGGAAGAAGATCCCACTGGGCAGGGCCCTCGAAGGTCACTTGGCAGACCGAGCTGTGACCAACAACATCAGGCGAGGCAAAAGAAGAGAAAGTAATGTCTCTCCAGATGCCCAGCACCTATGTTTGACATGTTGCCTTTATGTATTTTGTTTTTGGCTTGTGTGGCCAGAATGGACAACTCCCTCATGACGAAAGGGGGTTGTTGTATTGTTTTTTGTTTTGTAGCCTGTGAGTTATTTTCCTGTACACTTGATCCATCTTCCTCTTCCTAGCGTGCTGTGTATGTTTGGGTTTGTGTATTGTGGCCAGAATCTACCTCAGTTTTCAAAAAAGTATCCTCTGGCGGGGGGTTCACAACATATTTTTTTTGTTATGATTACAAATTGAATTTTGCCAGTAGATGGGGGCACCACAGTACTGGGTTCTGTTATGTAAAATTCACCACTGGCAGCTGTTTGTTGCTATGACCAATTTTTATTTTCATGCTAATTTCTAGTCATGTTGGCTTTTTGAATTGCTATAATTTCTTAAGTAAAGCAAAATTTCAAAAAAATGCTTGTGCTTTTTTTTTAAGGTTATGCACTTTTGAAAAATGTGAACAGTAAATTGCATATTGACATTTGTGGTACAAGGGAACAAACATAGAATATTCTTAAAAACATTGTAAAATCAAATTTAGTAAATTTATGCCTTTCACAACACTTAACTGTGCCAAGAAATAAAAACAACATTTGAAATCAACTTGGGTTACTAGGGGCAACATGCCATAGTATTGCAAATGGTCACATGTTCCAAAACTAAAATAAGTGTGTTAGTAAGTAACATTAAGTGTAGGCTGCATTATGTGGCTCATGTTGTTTGGTATGTACAAAGGAAGATGGCATTGCAGAAAACATGGCATGTTGCCATTTAGCTGATGTAGTTTATAAGTTGGTTTATTCACACTTGATGAAGGGTAAAACATGCTGTTAACATCAAAGTATTTTGAAAGCCAAACTAAAAAAAATACATTATTTGTGAGTGTGTCAGATTTAGACATGGTAAATGATAAATTGTTATGTGTAAAAACAATTGCTGACAACAGTCATTTGTAACTGCAGTGTTTGGCAAGTAATTGCTCAACAGGTGACTTAATTTGCCAATTAATTGCTAAATAGGGCAGACACACTTGTAGCAGTAGTTCGCAAGGGCTGAGTAGCTGCAGACTTATGGGCCCTACACACTGGCCGATATTTTGAAAGATATGAACGATATCGTTCATAAATGAATGAGATCTCGTTCATATCTTTCAGTGTGGAGACTTAAGCGATGAACGATGCGCGTCCCTGCGCTCGTTCATCGCTGGTCTCCTGTCGGCTGTGCATGCAGGCCAATATGGACGATCTCGTCCATATTTGCCTGCACGTCTATGGAGCCGGGTGACGGGGGGAGTGAAGAAGCTTCACTCCCCCCCGTCACTGCCCCCCCCCCCGCCGCCGGGTCGCTCGTCGGCCGTCGGGCACCTCGGCCAGTGAGTAGGGCCCATTACTCCTCGGCTGCGTTCAGCTAGCGAACATTTGTTGTGTACTTATAACCATCTGCTACGCATTTTTGCACAAAACACGCCTACTGCCTTTTGCATACTCCCACACTAGCCGCCTACTTTCACGCCCATTTCATTAGATTGCGAAGGCAAGCCTCCGCACCGCCTCCGTTACACCCACTTTTCGGTACAGTAGTACGTACTGAAAGTCAGTTAGTATTTTTGCACAAGCGTCGTTACGCTGCCTTTGTGCACGCGCAATGTGGCATTCGCGCATGCGCAGTTTTCACATTTTCGCTGATTGCGATGCGATGAACTGCTGCGAACAACTCGGAATGAGGGCCAAAATACATTAAATTGCTAAATCATAATTGTAGATGTAAAAAAAGAAGAAAAAAAAAAAGAAAAAGTAATCACATGATTGGCTGTTATTGGAACATGTTTCTGGAGATCTTATCATTTAAGCCAGAGGTCCTCAAACTCGGTCCTCGGGGGCCCACATAGTGCATGTTTTGCAGGTAACCCAGCAGGTGCACAGGTGTAAAAAGGTCCACAGGAGCTAATTATTTCACTTGCGATTCTGTGAGGAGACCTGCAAAACATGCACTGTGTGGGCCCCCGAGGACCGAGTTTGAGGACCTCTGATCTAAGCCATAGGTTCTCAAACTCGGTCCTCAGGACCCCACACAGTGCATGTTTTGCAGGTCTCCTCACAGAATCGCAAGTGAAATAATTAGCTCCACCTGTGGACCTTTTAAAATGTGTCAGTGAGTAATTAATACAGCTGTGCACCTGCTGGGTTACCTGCAAAACATGCACTGTGTGGGGTCCTGAGGACCGAGTTTGAGAACCTGTGATCTAAGCAATTAGGGAAAATGGTATTAAGCTCACATATCGATTTTGTTTTCAATTTGAGCAATTTTAAGGCTCTGTCACTACCACGAATACAACGTGGTAAATTATTTTATGTTTCAGAGAGGATAGATTACTGTATGACCTCTTTCCTGAACGTGCCTTACAACTGGCTGCTCAGTACTTTTCAACAAGGGGTCCTGTCAGTGTGCAGGAGAAAGGAAATTAGCCTCTTTTGGGAGCACTCTTATTTTTCAGTTTAATATAAAATGTTACTTTTATTTGAACATAATTAAAAATAGTGTTTACTGTACCTGGGCCCTCATTCCGAGTTGTTCGCTCGGAGATTTTCATCGCATCGCAGTGAGAATTCTCTTAGTGCGCATGCGCAATGTTCGCACTGCGACTGCGCCAAGTAACTTTACTATGAAGAAAGTAAGTTTACTCACGGCTTTTTCATCGCTCCGACGTTCGCATTGTGATTGACAGGAAATGGGTGTTACTGGGCGGATGCACGGCGTTTTAGGGGCGTGTGGCTGGAAACGCTACCGTTTCCGGAGAAAACGCAGGAGTGGCCGGGGAAACGGTGGGTGTGCCTGGGCGAACGCTGGGTGTGTTTATGACGTCAGCAAGGACCGAAAAGCACTGAACTGATCGCACAGGCAGAGTAAGTCTGAAGCTACTCAAAAACTGCTAACTCGTTTGTAATCGCAATATTGCGCATACATCGGTCGCACATTTAAGAAGCTAAGATTCACTCCCAGTAGGCGGCGGCTTAGCGTGTGTAACTCTGCTACATTCGCCTTGCGAGCGATCAACTCGGAATGAGGGCCCTTATTTCAACAAAAGACCATGGGAGAGAGAAGACATCTAATATTGTTAGATCAGCTAACCTGGGTGCAGGGTCGGACTGGCCCACAGGGGTACCAGGGAAACCCACGGTAGGCCCCACTGCCTGAGGGCCCACTCCTTCCTCTAGGGATCAGGGGGGTCATTCCGAATTGTTCGCTCGCTAGCTGCTTTTAGCAGCAGTGCAAACGCTAAGCCGCCGTCCTCTGGGAGTGTATCTTAGCTTAGCAGAAGTGCGAACGAAAGGATCGCAGAACTGCTACAAAAAAATATTGTGCAGTTTCAGAGAAGCTCGAGACTTACTCCTAGCTAGCGATCACTTCAGTCTGTTTAGTTCCTGTTTTGACGTCACAAACACGCCCTGCGTTCGGCCAGCGACTCCCCCTTCATTTGTATCTGACATGCCTGCGTTTTTTAGCACACTCCCGGAAAACGGTCAGTTACCTCCCAGAATCGCCCACTTCCTGTCAATCACTCACCGATCAGCAGTTCGACTGAAAAGTGTCGCTAGACCATGTGTGAAACTGCATCGGCTTTTGTGAAAGTACGTCGCGCGTGCGCACTGCGCGCCATACGCATGCACAGAAGTGCCGATTTTTTGCCTGATCGCTGCGCTGCGAACAACAGCAGCTAGCGATCAACTCGGAATGACCCCCCAGGTTCCAAACTGTGCACTTGTATTATACATGGTAGATATGTTGTATTACACTGCACTGAACTATTGTGTATTTCAAACCTCTGTGGAGGCTGACCACTCCCCCTTTTTAGGCTGGCCACACCCCTAAGTATGGGCCCCTATGACTGCATTCCCCCGGTGGGCCCTTCATGCCCCAGTCCGACACTGCCTGGGTGAGAATAATGATTTGGTATACTTGAGAAGACAATCTGTCTTACATGCAATATATGTGTATACGCACAGCAGCTGATCAGGTCGGAACTGCGCATGCGCGGGGCATGCCAGACAACTGACGGCTGTCGTAGCCCAGCGATTTCCTCTGGCTGATTGACAGGCAGTGGCATTCGCTGGGCGGGAGGGGGCGGCACAGCAGCGTTTGGGCACTGCTTTGTGGGTGCGGTCCGGCCAATGCAGGTGTGGCTAGACCGTGCGGGGGGGGGGGGGCGGGCCGCAGTGGCTGCGAGACGTCACACGCAGCCCCTGCGACCCGGCCAGCAGTGACTAACTCCCTGCCAGCCGCAGGAGCTGCGCTGGCTGGCAGTCACTCTACAAGTACAAAAGCATTGCCGCTGCGCGTGCTGTCGTACTTGTGCGGGGGAGGGGGCGGCCTGACATACGGGACGGACTAGCCCTGTGCTGGGCATCCCCCCCACATGTCAGGGAAGATGATCGTAGCTGTGCTGAATTTAGCACAGCTACGATCAGGTCGGAATGTCCCCCTAAATCGCTTCCGCTGGTCTGCAGTGTAACATCAATGCAACGGAAGCGTGTGTACTCATGTGACCAGCTCTGTAGTTACAGTATAAATTAATTTAAAAAAATGAACACAATATGTTCAGAATGAATTATATCTCAACACTTTAACCATAAAATTATTGTTTTTTACTCGCCAGCTGCTGCTTGAATGTATGGACAGTCCATGTCCTCAGTATGGGTGATTGGTAGAATTTAAGGGGGAATACCTTGTTTCAGCTCCTCCTCAAAAGGAGGTGAAGTGGATATGGACTCTTGGGTCACCCCCTGTTTTCTGGCTTTCATGGAGCTCTTCTGACATTTTGGATTTGAGAACCCTCTGGACATCTTGGAAGCACGTTTTACAGTTATCCATACAGCGCTTGGAGGAACTTACAGCATTCACTGCATCACATACCCCCTGCCATAAAGCTTTCTTGTGGACCAGGGATGTGCGCCATGCCTCAGCACTGAGCAGTCTCCCATGCACTGGCACTATGTCATGCACTGGGGCACAGTTTTGGTCTTGCTTGGGGCACTCACTGCAGGCTCTTCTCCTACCTCCTTCTCCTCCTCCTTTCCACCCTCCTCCACTAACTCACAAGAGCTCAAATACTCTATAACCTCTGCCTCCTCGTTGCTGACCTGATCCTCAATCTTCTTCCAACTTGCCTTTCTATACCTCAAAAACATTCTGCTACACCTGTCACCATCTTCACAAAACCAATGAAAACCAGTGAAAAAAATGCAGAAGTGACTAAAAACCTTTAGAGGGGCCAATGAGGTCAAAATCATCCAACTCACCACATGTAATGAAGCTCAAATTGTGATTTGTGAGTTTTCCCAGGTTTCGACAACAGAAAACTCGCAAGGTGCTAAATGTGAGTTACATTGGCACCATGCTGTGAGTGTTATGATTCCAGCACTCCTGGCCAGAGGAGATCTTATGACAATGACCGGAGCACTGGAATGGAATGCTGGGAATGGGAGCAGGAAAGAATAATAGCCCCTGGCACCCTAACTCTGTTGTCTCACCCGTGCTATCGGAAATCCCTTGCGAGACTATGGTTTCTTGAGCCCTTGGCAGCCGCGTTTGAAGGGCGGATTATGTCTGCCCAACTCCGATGCCCCCCGGTCTTAATGAGAGACAAAGGGAAATCCGAGGCAGGATGATAACAAGAGGACCTCTAGCTAACAACAGGCCAGGGGCTACGAGCTAACTAAAAAAACCTAAAGTATGTGCGGAAAAACCGCCAGGGAAAAGGACAACCAAAATCCACTTGTCCAATACTCCTACCCGGCACCGCCGGATACCAGAGTGGACCTGTGGAAGCGGAACCCTCCGCAAAATGCTCCAAACACAAATAATAAAGGGTAAAGCGGCCGAGCCGCTACACACGGCAGAGCCGCGACTCACGAACACCACTGGATGTTAAACGGTGATCGGTCAGGACTCCAGGGACGAGATGATAACTCCCGAGTACAGGACTTCAGAGGACTGGAACGACCGGATACAGCAAGACTGGAAACAGACTCTCAGCAAACAAAGACAGCATGCAGGAAGCTATTACCGGCGTCTGTGAGAAGCCCTGAGAGTGTATTTAAACAGGAGTCCTCCAATCAGCTGCTGACAAAGCTGATTAGAATGAATGCTGTGCAGCTGCCTTGCTGCACGGCCAGAGATCAGGTGCACCTATTAATTGAACAGGACCCAGCAACGGGGAACGCGGTCCGCCAGTGGCGTCCCCGTTGCTAGGGTCCGTGCGGCTCAGCGCGCCCGGCGTCTAGCGTTGCTAGGGAGCCGGCGGCTGTACGCGCACTGCGTCCCTAGTTGCTAGGTGCCGGGCCGCGCAGACGAGTGGACCCCGACGCCTAACAGTACCCCCCCTTGAGGAGGGGTCAAGGAACCCCTAAAGCCAGGTTTCCGAGGAAATTCCCGAAAAAATGCCCTCTTGAGCCTCGGGGCATGAAGATCCTTATCCAAGACCCAAGACCTTTCCTCCGGACCATAGCCTCTCCAGTGCACCAGAAAATAAAGCCGGCCCCGGGACAATTTGGAATCGAGAACCTTCTCCACCAAGAACTCCTGTTGTCCCTGTACATCCACCGGAGATCTACCCTGAGAGATCCTCCTTGGAAATCTACTGGAAGAAACGTATAGTTTCAACAGGGAGCAATGAAACGTATTTCCAATCCTAAGAGATCTTGGTAAACGTAACCGGAAGGCAACTGGGTTGACTCTTTTAATAATAAGAAATGGCCCAATAAATTTGGGTCCCAATCTAGCCGAGGATTGTCGAAGCCTGATGTTACGAGTCGACAACCATACCCTATCTCCCACCTTAAAAGTGCAAGGACGTCGGAGCCTGTCAGAAAATTTCTTCTCTCGAAAGGCCGCTTTTCTGAGAGCAAGGTGCACTTTTTTCCAAATGGCTCTGAGATGGGAGGTTAAGGTTAGCGGGGAGACTGAGGAATGATGAAAAAAAGAATTAGCTCTGGGGTGAAAACCAAAAACTGAAAATAATGGAGACACTTTAGTGGAGGAATGACAGGAATTATTGTAAGCAAACTCCGCCAACGGAAGAAACTCGGACCAATCATTCTGGAGTTTGGCTGAATACAAACGCAAATACTGTTTCAATGATTGGTTAACTCGCTCGGTTTGCCCGTTGGATTGTGGGTGGTAACCGGATGTTAACGACAATTTCATCTTTAATGAAGCACAAAAACACTTCCAGAATTGTGCGATGAATTGTGGACCCCGATCAGAAACAATATCAGTAGGCAACCCATGAAGTCTGAAAACATGGCGGAGAAACAAAACTGCCAACCCTTGGGCAGATGGCAGTCGGGGAAGAGCAATGAAATGAGCCATCTTGCTAAAACGGTCCACTACCACCCATATGACTCGGAATCCGGCTGAAAGGGGAAGGTCTACCACAAAATCCATGGAAATATGAGACCATGGCCTGAGAGGGACATTTAAGGGCATAAGTTCCCCGATAGGCAAGGAACGGGGAACCTTATGCTGTGCACAAACCTGACATGAAAAAACAAACTCCTTAACGTCTTTAGAAAGACCAGGCCACCATACTGAGCGGGAGACTAACTCCAAAGTCTTAGAGATTCCCGGATGCCCGGAAACTTTGTTATCATGGAATTCAGTCAAAACAGTAGCTCTCAAAAACTCAGGGACGTAAAGACGACCAGCAGGAGTATTTCCAGGAGCTTGGTGTTGAAGCTGTTTTAACTGGGTAAATAAATCTTGTGTGAGGCCTGCCCAAATGACCGAAGATGGAAGTATGGGAGTAACAGGACTGTTATTGTGAACCGGAAGAAAACTGCGTGACAGGGCATCAGCCTTGGTATTCCTGGAACCAGGCCTGAAAGTGATTATGAATTTGAAACGAGTAAAAAATAAAGCCCAACGTGCCTGCCGGGCATTAAGTCGCTTAGCTGATTCGATGTATTGCAGGCTTTTATGGTCAGTCAATACTGAAATGGTATGTTTTGCTCCCTCCAGCCAATGCCTCCACTCCTCGAAAGCCCACTTTATCGCCAGTAACTCCCGATTACCAACGTCATAGTTGGATTCAGCGGAGGAGAATTTCCTGGACATAAAGGCACAAGGATGTAACTCCAGAGACTCCGGATCATTTTGAGAAAGGATAGCCCCCACTCCAACCTCCGAGGCATCAACCTCCACAACAAAGGGCAATTCCGGATTGGGATGTCTGAGGACTGGGGCCGAGACAAAGGCTTGTTTCAAGGCCCGAAAGGACAACTCTGCTTCACGCGACCAGTTGGTAGGATCCGCTCCTTTCTTTGTCAGAGCTACAATGGGAGCAACCAGGTCAGAAAAAGAATGAATGAACCTCCTATAATAATTTGCAAACCCTAAAAAGCGCTGAATTGCTTTTAATTTGGTGGGTTGCGCCCAACTAAGGATGGCCTGGAGCTTCTTTGGTTCCATGGAAAATCCCTGAGGGGAAATAATGTACCCTAAAAAAGATACCTCCGTGACATGAAACTCACACTTCTCCAGCTTGGCATATAAATGATTCTCACGTAACTTCTGAAGAACCAGACGCACCTGGGTAACATGTTGTTCCATTGATTCAGAATAAATCAGGATGTCGTCTAAGTAAACGACCACGAATTTCCCTAGGAAGTCACGGAGCACATCATTAATGAGGTCTTGAAAAACTGCTGGAGCATTGGACAAGCCGAACGGCATCACCAGGTACTCGTAGTGACCTGACTGAGTACTGAAGGCCGTCTTCCACTCATCTCCAGATTTGATTCGGATGAGGTTGTACGCTCCTCTAAGGTCAATTTTAGAAAAAATCACAGCCGAACGTAGCTGATCAAAGAGTACAGATATCAGCGGCAAAGGATAAGTATTTTTAACTGAGATCTTATTCAGGGCTCTAAAGTCAATGCAAGGTCTAAGCGAGCCATCCTTTTTCTCCACAAAGAAGAAACCTGCACTTAAAGGAGATTTTGATGGTCTAATAAATCCTTTCCCTAGGCTCTCCTTAACATAATCATTCATGGCCGCAGTTTCTGGCCCGGATAAAGCATATAATCTTCCCTTTGGTAATGCGGCACCAGGAATAAGCTCAATAGCACAATCATACGGCCGATGAGGAGGCAGAATGTCCGCATTGCCTTTAGAGAACACATCAGCAAACTCCTGGTATTCCACAGGAATGAGTTCAGGACTGGCAGCTGCTACTCTGACTGGAAACGTAATACATTCCCTATCACAAAAGGTACCCCATTGTGAAATCTCCCCCGACCGCCAATCAATGGTGGGATTATGAAAGGCCAGCCAAGGGTGACCCAGAACTACTGGAACTGCTGGGCAATGAGTAAGGAAGAACTCGATTTTTTCAGAATGTAGAGCTCCTACTGTAAGTAATACAGGGGGTGTACGGAGAGAAATAACCCCATTGCCAGTGGACTCCCATCTAAGCCATGCATGGTGACACACCTACCCAAAGGTAACTGAGGAATGCCTAAGGCCTTAGCCCAAGTTAAATCCATAAAGTTTCCTGCAGCTCCACTGTCAACAAAAGCCGACACCGAAGAACTGAGGCTGCTAAAGGAAACTTTAACTGGGACTAAAAGGGAGTTATTCGAGGAGATAAGCTGCAGACCTAGGTGAACCCCCTCACAATTCACCTGGTCAAAGCGTTTCCCGACTTGTTCGGACAATTACGAGAAAAATATCCCTTACCCCCACAGTACAGGCAAAGACCAGAATTTTGCCTTCTGGCTCTTTCTTCAGGAGACAGCCGGGAGAGACCCATCTGCATGGGCTCCTCTACGTCCTCAGGAATGGAATATACACGGACTTGACCTTACAGGTGCTCCTTTTTCAGCCCTCCGCTCTCTGAGACGACGATCTATCTTAATAGAAAGCTCCATGAGCTTATCGAGAGTCTCAGGAGCGGGGTACTGAAGGAGACTGTCTTTTATAGACTCTGATAAGCCGAGGCGAAACTGACTGCGCAGGGCTGGGTCATTCCAGCCACAGTCGTTCGACCAACGGCGAAACTCCGTACAATAAACCTCCGCTGGATTTCTACCCTGACTTTCAGCGGACGCCTCTCTATCAGGGTCATCATACAAGAGCCCTAAAGACCCAAAAAAAGCGTCCACTGACAACAATGCCGGATCCTCTGCTTTTAAACCAAATGCCCAGGTCTGAGGATCCCCCTGGAGCAAAGAAATAATAATCCCGACCCGCTGAGATTCAGTACCCGAGGAAATCGGTCTTAAACGAAAATAAAGTTTACAGGATTCTTTAAAATTAAAAAACTCTTTCCTATCACCAGAAAAACGGTTAGGCAAATGCATCTTTGGTTCAGGAACTACCTTCGGGGAAGCTCGCAAAAGATCTTCCTGCGACTTCACCCGAAGAGAAAGATCCTGAACCATCTGAGTAAGTTCTTGAATCTGGCTGACTAAGAGCTGACCAGGATTTGGCCCTAAACCTGTAGGATTCATGAGGCCGATAAACTCTCACAAATCTGAATAAGAAAAAATTAAACCCTGTTTAATTTTAAGTTTTGGTATGGCCGGTAATAATGTTATGATTCCAGCACTCCTGGCCAGAGGAGATCTTATGACAATGACCGGAGCACTGGAATGGAATGCTGGGAACGGGAGCAGAAAAGAATAATAGCCCCTGGCGCCCTAACTCTGTTGTCTCACCCGTGCTATCGGAAATCCCTTGCGAGACTATGGTTTCTTGAGCCCTTGGCAGCCGCGTTTGAAGGGCGGATTATATCTGCCCAACTCCGATGCCCCCCGGTCTTAATGAGAGACAAAGGGAAATCCGAGGCAGGATGATAACAAGAGGACCTCTAGCTAACAACAGGCCAGGGGCTACGAGCTAACTAAAAAAACCTAAAGTATGTGCGGAAAAACCGCCAGGGAAAAGAACAACCAAAATCCACTTGTCCAATACTCCTACCCGGCACCGCCGGATACCAGAGTGGACCTGTGGAAGCGGAACCCTCCGCAAAATGCTCCAAACACAAATAATAAAGGGTAAAGCGGCCGAGCCGCTACACACGGCAGAGCCGCGACTCACGAACACCACTGGATGTTAAACGGTGATTGGTCAGGACTCCAGGGACGAGATGATAACTCCCGAGTACAGGACTTCAGAGGACTGGAACGACCGGATACAGCAAGACTGGAAACAGACTCTCAGCAAACAAAGACAGCATGCAGGAAGCTATTACCGGCGTCTGTGAGAAGCCCTGAGAGTGTATTTAAACAGGAGTCCTCCAATCAGCTGCTGACAGAGCTGATTAGAATGAATGCCGTGCAGCTGCCTTGCTGCACGGCCAGAGATCAGGTGCACCTATTAATTGAACAGGACCCAGCAACGGGGAACGCGGTCCGCCAGTGGCGTCCCCGTTGCTAGGGTCCGTGCGGCTCAGCGCGCCCGGCGTCTAGCGTTGCTAGGGAGCCGGCGGCTGTACGCGCACGGCGTCCCTAGTTGCTAGGCGCCGGGCCGCGCAGACGAGCGGACCCCGGCGCCTAACAGTGAGATTCAGAACATTCCTCGCAGCAAACTCGTAGCGAGTTTGGGTGAGTGTAAATTTGAAAAGCAACTCGGACTGTTTTCAATTTCCCCCTATGTCTGCAGGGCCGAAACTAGGGTTTTTGTCACCCGGGGCAAGGTAGTCATTTGACACCCCCCCTACCCCCCAAACAAAAAATATTTTTTTTACAATAAAAAAAAAAAAATAAAATAAAATAAAATAAATAAATAAATAAATAAAAATATTATATATATATATGTATATATATCTTTCAGAACTTTTTTACCTGAAAAATTGCCTTTTCTAACATAAATTTCATATCCAGGAAAAAGTGTCCCCATTTTACACATTGCGGCAGGCACGTGTCCCCATTTTACACATTGCGGCAGGAAAAAGTGTCCCCATTTTACACATTGCGGCAGGCACGTGTCCCCATTTTACACATTGCGGCAGGCACGTGTCCCCATTTTACACAGTACGCTGGCAAGTGTCCCCATTTTACACATTGCGGCAGGAAAAAGTGTCCCCATTTTACACATTGCGGCAGGAAAAAGTGTCCCCATTTTACACATTGCGGCAGGAAAAAGTGTCCCCATTTTACACATTGCGGCAGGCACGTGTCCCCATTTTACACATTGCGGCAGGAAAAAGTGTCCCCATTTTACACATTGCGGCAGGAAAAAGTGTCCCCATTTGACACATTGCGGCAGGCACGTGTCCCCATTTTACACATTGCGGCAGGAAAAAGTGTCCCCATTTTACACATTGCGGCAGGCACGTGTCCCCATTTTACACAGTATGCTGGCAAGTGTCCCCATTTTACACATTGCGGCAGGAAAAAGTGTCCCCATTTTACACATTGCGGCAGGAAAAATTGTCCCCATTTTACACATTGCGGCAGGCACAGGTCCCCATTTTACACATTCCGGCAGGTGTGGGGAGAGGGAGGGAGAGAGAGAGAGAGAGAGAGGGAGGGAGAGGGGCTGACTTACATTTGAAGCGGTTCTCGCCGCTCTTCAGCCGCCTCTCCCTCCTCGTCTGCGCGGCTCCCCCTTCTCCCTCCTCGCGAGTGCCCAGCTCGGGGGGCGGGGTTTCGTGAAATGACGCGTTTGCGTCGTGACGTCACGACGCAAACACGTCATTCCGCGAAACCCCGCCCCCCGAGCTGGGCACTCGCGAGGAGGGAGAAGGGGGTTTCAAGAAACGGCACTGGCGCATAGAGGGTGTTAGGGGGTCTCGGCGCCCCCTCCAATCCGGCGCCCAGGTCGCCTGCCCCCCTAGCCCCCCCCTAGTTTCGGCCCTGATGTCTGCTCCACAACAATTGATGATTGTGAACATATAAGTGGTTCCATTTCGCCAGTGTATTGTGCTGAGCCAGAAAGCTACTTCCCCTGCAAAAAGGTACATACTGCTTTCATTACAGAGGGACGTTCTGTGTGGAAACACAAGTCTCGGTCAGTCTGCTTGCTGTAGTCTATCAGCTGCTTATTCCTTTCTCCGCACCACGCTTCTCAATGGCGTCTCCAAGCTCTCCTCTCTCAACAGCTCCAACTGTCACCCTTCCAACTGCTCTCTTTTTTTTAACCACTTAACTGCCGATTTTTCAACCATTCATAAGATTGTTTTTTTTTTTTAAATCTGTTTATTATGATTTTCATAGAGTACAATGTAAGACAGAAACAGATAGCAATTATTTGATGAATAAAGCACAAAAACAACATTGGTGTGTACATCAATCAATGTCAGGAATCAAATCTATAATATCGTCAAAGTCGTGGAGTAGATGTGATTCATCAATAAGAACACATTGCACTGGAGTCAAATAGTACTCCAAAAATCAAACCTCAGGAAACCCTTCCTTGAAGTAGAACATTAGAAACATTATATCAAACATAAGTCCATAAGAAAAGGGGGAGATAGAAGAATAGTAGAGAGAAAGTAGGGAGGGGGGGGGGAGGACAGGGAAACACATAAGGATAAGTAGGGAGGAAGAATCAGGATGTTTTTTATTCATAAAGACAAAGTATGGTAGCAATTGATACTTCAATATCAGGACGGAGAGTACTAAATTTCAACTCCAGGGCTTATCTTAAGGTACGGAAAATAGTTTCATAACATGGATTCTTCCAATATCTTCCTGTGAAGGAACCATTCAGTGTGCTCAAATACCTTAAATATTTGGGCCTGTGTGGTCTGATCCCGCGAGTCAATGTAAAGGCCCCACTTTTTGTAGAAAGTTTTGACACCTGACTCTATATTTACTTGAGCCGATTTTCTGTCGTAATATAAGATCTGTAACAACTTACTATGAACTTCTACCAATGTAGGTGAAGAAGACGATAACCAGTGGGATAAAATAATTTTCTTTGATACTGTTACTAAGATAGTGAGAAATGGAATAATTCGCTGTTTCCCAGGTCCTAGATCCCATTCCGAAAAATTTGCCCATAAACAAGAAAGGGGCGTTGCTGATACACGTATATTCAATAGCTGATTAATGTAGGCTAATAATTTGTGCCAGAAACGTCGGATCAGACCACACTCCCAAAACATGTGATGGAAGGAAGCTATTCGAACATGACATTTGGGGCATTCCCCGGTTTCCAAGGGGTGAAATCGAGCATGTTGGGTTGGGGAGATATAGGCTCTCTGCAAAGTTCGGAGGTGAACCTCTTGTAGGTAAGGTGAAGCCAGGGCTATCAGGGTAGAGACATAATGATCACTAAGTTGATGGTGATTAGTTAGGCCAGGTATATCCTTACACCATTGGGTAAATAGTCTGTCCCATCTACCCTCTGTTGTGCGAGAAGTCAGGATGGTATAAATCTGTCTAATGCGTGTTGGTCCGGCTTTGTGAATATTAAGTGTGACTAACAATGGGTGAGAGGAAGGGGATGAGTCATGTGGTATGTTGCGCATACGAGTTATTGAGTCTAGATAGTGTCGGGTCTGGAGATACATGAAAAAATGAGAGTGAGGCAGGTCATATTTCTCTCGGAGCGATGAGAATGGATATATAGAGCCCCCCGGGTCAAACACTTTGGAAGAGTTAGACAGACCCTTCTCTTTCCAGAGCCGGTAATTGGAGTTAGTGAGAGATGGGGGAAAGGCGGGGTTGCCCCATAGCGGAATACATACAGACACCTCAGGGTTACATTTAAATTTCTTGTGTAGGGTGCGCCAGTTGTAATAAATATCATGAAAAAGAGGATTGTTAAGGATGTGAGTTGGGATCAGGGAGGGTTTGGACAGAAGCAATGCTCCCGGGGAGTAGGGAGTAAATAAGGCCTCATCTAGAGCAGTGTCTATGAAGAGTTCCCTGTCAAACAGCCAATCAGCAGCACATCGGAATAGAGTCGCCATAGAGTAGGACATATAATCAGGTACTCCAAAGCCTCCTGCGGCCTTAGGGGCCATTAGTTTATCCAAAGCGATAAATGCTTTTTTCCCTTTCCATAGGAATTTTGACATGATTTTTCGTAAATATTGGATGTCTTGAGTCTTAAGGCGGATCGGGAGCATCTGCATAAGATAAAATAATTTCGGGAAGACTATGCTTTGCAAGACGGCTATCCTCCCCAACAGTGACAGAGGCAGCAATTTCCAGCTATCTAGCAACGAGGTGACACGTGTTAAGGCAGGGGTGTAGTTCTCCTCATATAGTCTGGAGAGATTCGCTGGGATTTGAATCCCCAGGTAGGTAAGCTTTGTGTGGGAGATTTTAAAGGAAAGAGATGGGATGAGTTTGGAAATGTTATGGGCAGAAGGGCCCAGGGGTAGAAGCTCTGACTTGGCTACATTAATTCTATATCCCGCCCTAGTTCCGAATGCTTGTATCAATCCAAGGATCTCCGGGATGGAGGTCGATGGATCAGAAACGAATAACAGCATGTCATCGGCAAAAAGAGCAAGACGGAGGTCAATGTCTCCAATTTTGATTCCCTTAAAAACTCTCGATTGGCGTAGGGCTATCGCTAGGGGCTCCAGTGCTATTGCAAATAGTAAGGGCGATAAAGGGCAGCCCTGTCTAGTACCTCGTTGTATCTCAAATGATGAGGACAGTACCCCATTACAGGAAATCTGGGTTTGTGGAGCAGTATAAAGTAGTTTTAGAAGATTCACAAAGTCGTTAGGAAAGCCAAAGTGCAGGAGAGTAGAGAAAAGATGGTCCCAATCCACGAGGTCGAATGCTTTCTCAGCGTCAAGGGAGAGAATAACTGGGGGAGGGGAAAGAGGAGTAAAAGAAGGAGAAGAAAAAGAGGAAGCTGTATAAATGGCAGTTAAAACTCTCCGTACATTGATCTCTGAGTGTCTACCCCAAATGAATCCAGTTTGATCCTTGTGTATAATTTGGGGGAGTAATAATTTAATTCGATTTGCTAATATTTTAGTTAGAGATGAGCGCCTGAAATTTTTCGGGTTTTGTGTTTTGGTTTTGGGTTCGGTTCCGCGGCCGTGTTTTGGGTTCGAACGCGTTTTGGCAAAACCTCACCGAATTATTTTTGTCGGATTCGGGTGTGTTTTGGATTCGGGTGTTTTTTTCCAAAAACACTAAAAAACAGCTTAAATCATAGAATTTGGGGGTCATTTTGATCCCAAAGTATTATTAACCTCAAAAACCATAATTTACACTCATTTTCAGTCTATTCTGAATACCTCACACCTCACAATATTATTTTTAGTCCTAAAATTTGCACCGAGGTCGCTGTGTGAGTAAGATAAGCGACCCTAGTGGCCGACACAAACACCGGGCCCATCTAGGAGTGGCACTGCAGTGTCACGCAGGATGTCCCTTCCAAAAAACCCTCCCCAAACAGCACATGACGCAAAGAAAAAAAGAGGCGCAATGAGGTAGCTGTGTGAGTAAGATTAGCGACCCTAGTGGCCGACACAAACACCGGGCCCATCTAGGAGTGGCACTGCAGTGTCACGCAGGATGGCCCTTCCAAAAAACCCTCCCCAAACAGCACATGACGCAAAGAAAAAAAGAGGCGCAATGAGGTAGCTGACTGTGTGAGTAAGATTAGCGACCCTAGTGGCCGACACAAACACCGGGCACATCTAGGAGTGGCACTGCAGTGTCACGCAGGATGTCCCTTCCAAAAAACCCTCCCCAAACAGCACATGACGCAAAGAAAAAAAGAGGCGCAATGAGGTAGCTGTGTGAGTAAGATTAGCGACCCTAGTGGCCGACACAAACACCGGGCACATCTAGGAGTGGCACTGCAGTGTCACGCAGGATGTCCCTTCCAAAAAACCCTCCCCAAACAGCACATGACGCAAAGAAAAAAAGAGGCGCAATGAGGTAGCTGTGTGAGTAAGATTAGCGACCCTAGTGGCCGACACAAACACCGGGCCCATCTAGGAGTGGCACTGCAGTGTCACGCAGGATGTCCCTTCCAAAAAACCCTCCCCAATCAGCACATGATGCAAAGAAAAAGAAAAGAAAAAAGAGGTGCAAGATGGAATTATCCTTGGGCCCTCCCACCCACCCTTATGTTGTATAAACAAAACAGGACATGCACACTTTAACCAACCCATCATTTCAGTGACAGGGTCTGCCACACGACTGTGACTGATATGACGGGTTGGTTTGGACCCCCCCCAAAAAAGAAGCAATTAATCTCTCCTTGCACAAACTGGCTCTACAGAGGCAAGATGTCCACCTCATCTTCACCCTCCGATATATCACCGTGTACATCCCCCTCCTCACAGATTATCAATTCGTCCCCACTGGAATCCACCATCTCAGCTCCCTGTGTACTTTGTGGAGGCAATTGCTGCTGGTCAATGTCTCCGCGGAGGAATTGATTATAATTCATTTTAATGAACATCATCTTCTCCACATTTTCTGGATGTAACCTCGTACGCCGATTGCTGACAAGGTGAGCGGCGGCACTAAACACTCTTTCGGAGTACACACTTGTGGGAGGGCAACTTAGGTAGAATAAAGCCAGTTTGTGCAAGGGCCTCCAAATTGCCTCTTTTTCCTGCCAGTATAAGTACGGACTGTGTGACGTGCCTACTTGGATGCGGTCACTCATATAATCCTCCACCATTCTATCAATGTTGAGAGAATCATATGCAGTGACAGTAGACGACATGTCCGTAATCGTTGTCAGGTCCTTCAGTCCGGACAAGATGTCAGCATCAGCAGTCGCTCCAGACTGCCCTGCATCACCGCCAGCGGGTGGGCTCGGAATTCTGAGCCTTTTCCTCGCACCCCCAGTTGCGGGAGAATGTGAAGGAGGAGATGTTGACAGGTCGCGTTCCGCTTGACTTGACAATTTTGTCACCAGCAGGTCTTTCAACCCCAGCAGACCTGTGTCTGCCGGAAAGAGAGATCCAAGGTAGGCTTTAAATCTAGGATCGAGCACGGTGGCCAAAATGTAGTGCTCTGATTTCAACAGATTGACCACCCGTGAATCCTTGTTAAGCGAATTAAGGGCTGCATCCACAAGTCCCACATGCCTAGCGGAATCGCTCCGTGTTAGCTCCTCCTTCAATGCCTCCAGCTTCTTCTGCAAAAGCCTGATGAGGGGAATGACCTGACTCAGGCTGGCAGTGTCTGAACTGACTTCACGTGTGGCAAGTTCAAAGGGCATCAGAACCTTGCACAACGTTGAAATCATTCTCCACTGCACTTGAGACAGGTGCATTCCACCTACTATATCGTGCTCAATTGTATAGGCTTGAATGGCCTTTTGCTGCTCCTCCAACCTCTGAAGCATATAGAGGGTTGAATTCCACCTCGTTACCACTTCTTGCTTCAGATGATGGCAGGGCAGGTTCAGTAGTTTTTGGTGGTGCTCCAGTTTTCTGTACGTGGTGCCTGTACGCCGAAAGTGTCCCGCAATTCTTCTGGCCACCGACAGCATCTCTTGCACGCCCCTGTCGTTTTTTAAAAAATTCTGCACCACCAAATTCAAGGTATGTGCAAAACATGGGACGTGCTGGAATTGGCCCAGATTTAATGCACACACAATATTGCTGGCGTTGTCCGATGCCACAAATCCACAGGAGAGTCCAATTGGGGTAAGCCATTCCGCGATGATCTTCCTCAGTTGCCGTAAGAGGTTTTCAGCTGTGTGCGTATTCTGGAAAGCGGTGATACAAAGCGTAGCCTGCCTAGGAAAGAGTTGGCGTTTGCGAGATGCTGCTACTGGTGCCGCCGCTGCTGTTCTTGCGGCGGGAGTCCATACATCTACCCAGTGGGCTGTCACAGTCATATAGTCCTGACCCTGCCCTGCTCCACTTGTCCACATGTCCGTGGTTAAGTGGACATTGGGTACAGCTGCATTTTTTAGGACACTGGTGACTCTTTTTCTGAGGTCTGTGTACATTTTCGGTATCGCCTGCCTAGAGAAATGGAACCTAGATGGTATTTGGTACCGGGGACACAGTACCTCCAACAAGTCTCTAGTTGGCTCTGCAGTAATGATGGATACCGGAACCACGTTTCTCACCACCCAGGATGCCAAGGCCTCAGTTATCCGCTTTGCAGTAGGATGACTGCTGTGATATTTCATCTTCCTCGCAAAGGACTGTTGAACAGTCAATTGCTTACTGGAAGTAGTACAAGTGGGCTTACGACTTCCCCTCTGGGATGACCATCGACTCCCAGCGGCAACAACAGCAGCGCCAGCAGCAGTAGGCGTTACACGCAAGGATGCATCGGAGGAATCCCAGGCAGGAGAGGACTCGTCAGACTTGCCAGTGACATGGCCTGCAGGACTATTGGCATTCCTGGGGAAGGAGGAAATTGACACTGAGGGAGTTGGTGGGGTGGTTTGCGTGAGCTTGGTTACAAGAGGAAGGGATTTACTGGTCAGTGGACTGCTTCCGCTGTCACCCAAAGTTTTTGAACTTGTCACTGACTTATTATGAATGCGCTGCAGGTAACGTATAAGGGAGGATGTTCCGAGGTGGTTAACGTCCTTACCCCTACTTATTACAGCTTGACAAAGGGAACACACGGCTTGATACCTGTTGTCCGCATTTCTGGTGAAATACCTCCACACCGAAGAGCTGATTTTTTTGGTATTTTCACCTGGCATGTCAACGGCCATATTCCTCCCACGGACAACAGGTGTCTCCCCGGGTGCCTGACTTAAACAAACCACCTCACCATCAGAATCCTCCTGGTCAATTTCCTCCCCAGCGCCAGCAACACCCATATCCTCCTCATCCTGGTGTACTTCAACACTGACATCTTCAATCTGACTATCAGGAACTGGACTGCGGGTGCTCCTTCCAGCACTTGCAGGGGGCGTGCAAATGGTGGAAGGCGCATGCTCTTCACGTCCAGTGTTGGGAAGGTCAGGCATCGCAACCGACACAATTGGACTCTCCTTGTGGATTTGGGATTTCAAAGAACGCACAGTTCTTTGCGGTGCTTTTGCCAGCTTGAGTCTTTTCAGTTTTCTAGCGAGAGGCTGAGTGCTTCCATCCTCATGTGAAGCTGAACCACTAGCCATGAACATAGGCCAGGGCCTCAGCCGTTCCTTGCCACTCCGTGTGGTAAATGGCATATTGGCAAGTTTACGCTTCTCCTCCGACAATTTTATTTTAGGTTTTGGAGTCCTTTTTTTTCTGATATTTGGTGTTTTGGATTTGACATGCTCTGTACTATGACATTGGGCATCGGCCTTGGCAGACGACGTTGCTGGCATTTCATCGTCTCGGCCATGACTAGTGGCAGCAGCTTCAGCACGAGGTGGAAGTGGATCTTGATCTTTCCCTAATTTTGGAACCTCAACTTTTTTGTTCTCCATATTTTATAGGCAGAACTAAAAGGCACCTCAGGTAAACAATGGAGATGGATGGATTGGATACTAGTATACAATTATGGACGGACTGCCACGGTTAGGTGGTATAAAAAAACCACGGTTAGGTGGTATATAATACAATTATGGATGGACGGACTGCCTGCCGAGTGCCGACACAGAGGTAGCCACAGCCGTGAACTACCGCACTGTACACTGGTTGATAAAGAGATAGTAGTATACTCGTAACAACTAGTATGACGACGGTATAAAGAATGAAAAAAAAACCACGGTTAGGTGGTATATATTATAATACAATTATGGTTGGACGGACTGCCTGCCGAGTGCCGACACAGAGGTAGCCACAGCCGTGAACTACCGCACTGTACACTGGTTGATAAAGAGATAGTAGTATACTCGTAACAACTAGTATGACGACGGTATAAAGAATGAAAAAAAAACCACGGTTAGGTGGTATATATTATAATACAATTATGGTTGGACGGACTGCCTGCCGAGTGCCGACACAGAGGTAGCCACAGCCGTGAACTACCGCACTGTACACTGGTTGATAAAGAGATAGTAGTATACTCGTAACAACTAGTATGACGACGGTATAAAGAATGAAAAAAAAACCACGGTTAGGTGGTATATATTATAATACAATTATGGATGGACGGACTGCCTGCCGAGTGCCGACACAGAGGTAGCCACAGCCGTGAACTACCGCACTGTACACTGGTTGATAAAGAGATAGTAGTATACTCGTAACAACTAGTATGACGACGGTATAAAGAATGAAAAAAAAACCACGGTTAGGTGGTATATATTATAATACAATTATGGTTGGACGGACTGCCTGCCGAGTGCCGACACAGAGGTAGCCACAGCCGTGAACTACCGCACTGTACACTGGTTGATAAAGAGATAGTAGTATACTCGTAACAACTAGTATGACGACGGTATAAAGAATGAAAAAAAAACCACGGTTAGGTGGTATATAATACAATTATGGTTGGACGGACTGCCTGCCGAGTGCCGACACAGAGGTAGCCACAGCCGTGAACTACCGCACTGTACACTGGTTGATAAAGAGATAGTAGTATACTCGTAACAACTAGTATGACGACGGTATAAAGAATGAAAAAAAAACCACGGTTAGGTGGTATATATTATAATACAATTATGGTTGGACGGACTGCCTGCCGAGTGCCGACACAGAGGTAGCCACAGCCGTGAACTACCGCACTGTACACTGGTTGATAAAGAGATAGTAGTATACTCGTAACAACTAGTATGACGACGGTATAAAGAATGAAAAAAAAACCACGGTTAGGTGGTATATATTATAATACAATTATGGATGGACGGACTGCCTGCCGAGTGCCGACACAGAAGTAGCCACAGCCGTGAACTACCGCACTGTACACTGGTTGATAAAGAGATAGTAGTATACTCGTAACAACTAGTATGACGACGGTATAAAGAATGAAAAAAAAAACACGGTTAGGTGGTATATAATACAATTATGGTTGGACGGACTGCCTGCCGAGTGCCGACACAGAGGTAGCCACAGCCGTGAACTACCGCACTGTACACTGGTTGATAAAGAGATAGTAGTATACTCGTAACAACTAGTATGACGACGGTATAAAGAATGAAAAAAAAACCACGGTTAGGTGGTATATATTATAATACAATTATGGATGGACGGACTGCCTGCCGAGTGCCGACACAGAGGTAGCCACAGCCGTGAACTACCGCACTGTACTGTGTCTGCTGCTAATATAGACTGGTTGATAAAGAGATAGTATACAATACTACTAATATACTGGTGGTCAGGCACTGGTCACCACTAGTCACACTGGCAGTGGCACTCCTGCAGCAAAAGTGTGCACTGTTTAATTTTAATATAATATTATTTATCATGTACTCCTGGCTCCTGCTATAACAACCTGCAGTGCTCCCCAGTCTCCCCCACAATTATAAGCTTTATATACAATACATTGATGTGCAGCACACTGGGCTGAGCAGTGCACACAGACTGAGTCACTGTGTGACTGTGTATCGTTTTTTTCAGGCAGAGAACGGATATATTAAATAAAACAAACAACTGCACTGTCTCTGGTGGTCACTGGTCACTGTGGTCGTCAGTCACTAAACTCTGTCTGCACTCTCTTCTAATCTACAGTATCACAGCAATCTCTCTCTCTCTCTTCTAAATCTAATCTAAATGGAGAGGACGCCAGCCACGTCCTCTCCCTATCAATCTCAATGCACGTGTGAAAATGGCGGCGACGCGCGGCTCCTTATATAGAATCCGAGTCTCGCGAGAATCCGACAGCGTCATGATGACGTTCGGGCGCGCTCGGGTTAACCGAGCAAGGCGGGAAGATCCGAGTCGCTCGGACCCGTGAAAAAAAAAGTGAAGTTCGTGCGGGTTCGGATTCAAAGAAACCGAACCCGCTCATCTCTAATTTTAGTGAGTAACTTATAATCAAGATTTAACAATGAGATCGGGCGATATGATCCAGGCTGGGACAGATCTCTACCTGGTTTAGGAAGGACTTTAAGGACAGCAGTATTAAAATGTCTGGGAAGAGTGTCAGAGGACAAAATCGCATTTAGTACAGACACTAGAGTGTCCCCTATGCGGGGTAAAAGGATTTTATAAAAATCGGCGCTAAAGCCATCAGGGCCCGGTGCTTTATCTCTGCCAAATTGACCAATGACACTCTGGACTTCTTCCAATGAGATCGGATCAAGCAATGATTGTACCATGGAGGGTTGAAGTTGGGGGATAGGAAGAGTGTCCCAAAACTCCTTGGGCCATGGTGGAGGGGTGGGTTCCGTGGAGGGGGAGGGATGTGGTGTTGAGGAGTATAAATCGTTATAGTAAGATTTCATTATCTCCGAGATTTCCTGGTTGTTTGTAGTTAATGCGCCAGTGGTGGTGCGTAAGGGATGGGTGACCATGGGAGGTCGGGAACCAGTAAGAAGAGTCGTTAGCAATTTTCCAGTTCTATTGCCAAACTTATAAAACCTGTGATTCACTGAAAAGGAGAACCTATTACCCATGGAAGACATAAATTCATCGAAATGTGTTTTGGCCTCCAAATAAAGGAGACGGTTGTGTGGAGTAGGAGAGGATTTGTATTGCTGATAGGCCGTTGACAGGGGCCTCTGGAACTCTAGGTACTTAGAGGCGTATTTCTTGTTAGTGGCGGAGACATAGGATATTATATCACCTCGGAGAACCGACTTTGCGGTCATCCAAAATAATATAGGATCCTCATCTAAATGGGATGAATTATTAGTCTTATAGGATTCCCAAGAAGCTTCCAGTCTTTGTTGAAATTTCAGGGAGTTGGCTAGATATGTAGGGAATCTCCACAATTTGGGAGATGAGGGAGCGTCTGGAAAGTGAAGGGTCGCTGTGACTAGAGCATGGTCCGACAGAGATATTGCCTCGATTTGAGAGTCGGATATATGTGGTAGAAGAGAATGGGATAATAAAATGTCTATCCTAGACAATGTATGATGGGCCGCAGAGAGGCAGGTGTATTCTTTGTCTGTGGGGTGTAAGGCTCTCCAAATATCTACTACCTGCAGTCTTTCAGCCAGCAGGGGTACCCCGAATTTGGGCAATGAGAGAGGTCTTGCTGGTGGGTGTGATCTGTCTAGGTAGGAGGAGGAGATAAGGTTGAAATCCCCACTGAGTATCAAGGGATCTGTGAGGAAGGGAGTCAGTTTGGCCAGTAAGGACTGAAAAAATTTCTTAGAATAGACGTTAGGTGCATATACATTACACATTGAATAAACTCTACCATGTATCTTAACAGATAGTATCACATAACGACCCTCAGGATCAGCCACAGTGGACAGAACTTCCGCCGGGATAGAACGTTTGATCAATATAGCAACACCTCTGGCTTTAGAATTGAAAGAGGCAAACCCCAATACTCGCCAATTCAAAGCATTTAGTTTTGCCGTCTCCTCTGAAGTCAGGTGTGTTTCCTGGAGGAACGCCAGGTCTACCCGTTGTTTATTAAGATAGAGAAGTATTTTCCGTCTCTTTGCTGGGGAATTAAAGCCCCCAACATTCCAGGATCCTACCGTCAGGTCAGCCATATGTCAGAGGAAAAGGCAAAACAGATGCGTTCTTTACCACCTTCACAAGAAACAGCGACATAATCACAACCTGATGGATGGGGGGTGGGGAAGTGGGGGGTGGAGAGAGACAAAACAAGAGAAGAAAAAGGGAGATAGGAGGCAATCGTGAGTAACAGGCCGTACAATCGTAGAAGTACAATTTTAAAAGTCACTAATATGCCAGTGGCCAGTGACCTCCGGTCAGCAAACATGAGCAAGCACCAGTGATGGTGTACCCGCGCCTGAGTATACAGTGATGGGCACTAGCAGGAAAGGAGGATCCCCTCCCCACCGCCATAATTCTATTATCTATACCCACCCAGCATCCCTCAAAAAATAAGCAGGGTAACAGCATATTCCTAAAAACAACAGCTCTTGGGTGAAATGTAGTGAGTCGAGTAATGTAAAGAATATATGGGAAGGATTACAAATAAGTAAACATAACCACGGAAGTCCATGATAATGGGGGAGTCCCCAGCATATGCAAGTAACATGATAAACAATTATAGAACATTTTTTTTTTTTTTTTCTTTCTTGTTTTGTATATATGTAATCATATCGAAGCTATAATGAAGCCGAATCAAATATAGAACGGCAGCAGTCACTATGAGGGTGGTCTTCTGTATGCCGGCGGTCGGGCTCCCGGCGCTCAGTATACCGGCGCCGGGAGCCGGACCGCCGGCATACCGACACTTATTTTCCCTCGTGCCGGCATACCGACACTTATTTTCCCTCGTGGGGGTCCACGACCCCCATAGAGGGAGAATAAAATAGTGTGGCGCGCGTAGCGCGCCACCGTGCCCGTAGCGTGGCGAGCGCAGCGAGCCCGCAAGGGGCTCATTTGCGCTCGCCACACTGTCGGTCAGCCGGCGGTCGGGCTCCCGGTGCCGGTATGCTGGGCGCCGGGAGCCCGACCGCCGGCCAGCCGTAGTGAACCCCACTATGATGCAAGAGATCATTAGCAAAAAGAACCAGCACTGATCAGAAGATATGATGGAATCGCAGGGGGAAAACCTGTATATTACAATCCAGCAGCCGCCGAAGGGAGATCTGTAATATCTGTGGCGTCTTCTCTAGAGATATTACGGAGGTAGGCCACTGCGTCTGCGGGTGATAGAAAATCTTTGTGGGAGGTACCCTCATAAATGCGTAAGCGTGCGGGGTAGAGTAATCCAAACTTGCGGCCCTCGGACACAAGTTGAGTGCAAATAGGTGAAAACGCTTTACGGGCCCGGGTCAGTTCCACCGAATAGTCCTGGAATATGAAAAGCTTGTTACCCTCCCATTGGATATCTTTCATTTTTCGGGATGCAGACCAGAATGCCATTTTATGAAGGTAGTTTAGACAGCGAAATAGTGTTACCCGTGGACGCGGTCTGGCGGGGGTGGGGACAGGGCCCACACGATGGACCCTCTCAATAACTAGATCACTGCAGTCTCGTTCTATGCCCAAAAGTGTAGGCAGGGTGACACGTACAAAATGAGCTAGTGCTGTGCCCTTAAGTGACTCTGGTAAACCCACCAATCTGATATTATTTCTTCTTGAGCGATTTTCCATATCATCTAGCTTATTCCATATTTGATAATTCTCTGTGGTAAGAGATTTTACTGAGTGATGCAGTCCCTCAATATCATGGGTTGCAGCTTGCAGCTGGGATTCAGTGTGAGTGACTCTCTGCTGTAAGTGCTGCAGCTGTGTAGTGATATCAGTGACAGCCTGTGATAACAGAGGGGCCATGGTTGCCTTTATTGCTGCCACTACATCTCCATACGTTACAGGGGCTTCAGGGTCACGGCATACCTGTGATCCTGTGATGTCTGTCCCCTCGGCCGCAACTTTTTTGGAGGCTGGGGAGGTGACTTCAGGGCCGGCGCCAGGCGCCATGTTGGTTCCCGCGCGGCGCTTTTCCAGCCTCGCATTTACGCCTGCCGGAGCCTGTGCAGCCGCGGCCATGGGCGTCACATAGCGATCCATGCTGACCGCTGAATTTGCAGAGGGTATGCCGGGTGATGTAGAGGCTGTATCAGCCTTGAAAAGGTTAGTTGCGGTGGGCGGCGGGACGGAGCTCCTGCAGCGTGCGGCTCACTCCATGGGTCCCGGAACCGGAAGTCCTCATAAGATTGTTTTTTTATTTTTTTTTATTTAGTATAGTTTAAAAAGTATTTTTTTTAAATATTATGTTATGCATTTCCAAAGAATGGATCTCCTATTCAAAAACTGGGGGACACACTGGGGAGGCGCGTCACATGTGATCTGACCATGCAAGTTAAGTGGTTAGATCAACTCTGTGAATCAGGGACTAATTCAGATTTGGATGCAATGCCAATATTCACACAACTGAGTGAATATTGGTAGACCGTGCATGCGCCAAGATTGCACTGCACAGACGTCAAAGTACTTTTGCAATGCCACTTGCAGGGAGAATTTAAACTCAGAGTGATTGACAGGAAGGGAACATTTGGGGGTAGAGACGAGATGTGTTGGCAAAAATGCAGACTTGTCATGAACATTTTCATGTATCTGAATTCAGCTGAGATTAGGTACGTAGAGAAACATAATGCCATTGTCGCCAATGCCATGTCCATTCTGCAGGAAAATAGACTCACTGGGGGAGTCGAAGTTCCTCGCTATTGCATCGATGCTTCATATGTGTATGCAGTTGCTGAGGACTTTGCAATGGTGCTGTGGGTGCCTCTATTCTTCTCTGGGCCGCTGCTTTATGTTTGATGATTAGGGATCTATTCAATTGATCCGACAAATCGGAGAAACATCTTTTTCCGACTTTTTTAGGTTGAATTTGGATTCAACCTATTCAAATCATTTGCCGTTTTTCCGACTTGTTGGTAATTCCGACTTGTCGGAATACACGTTAATTGGCGAATTAGCCGTGGATCCATGTACAGTATATTGTCGAGTTTGCTGGCATTTTCAACAGGTTTTTGGCCCATTTTCGACAATGCCGATTCGACTTGTCGGATCGGCATTGTCGAAAACATGCTAAATCTGTCGGAAGTTCCATAAATTGAGTAGTGCAGTGTCAGATCCTCTCCATCGGAGAGGATCCGACACCAATTGAATAGACCCCTTAGAATGTCTACAAAATTACAGCTGTGTAGGTTTTTGCATACAAATCTATTTCAGGCCGACTATGCCCTTTATTAAAATGGCCTAATTTGAGTGGGATCTCACTAGCAACAAAATGGCTGTCATCAGAATCATCTATAAAGTAATAGTTTCTGAATAAAGCATGTTATATGTTGATGGGACTGGTCTTAAAATGGGTTCGGTATATGTTACCGCTGCACGGGATGCTGAATGTCAGTATACCGTCATCGGTATCCAGAGCGGTAGAATGTTGGCTGTGGGCGTGCGCAGTGAAGCCCTTTGCGGGCTCCGCTCACCACAGGTTCTATTCTACCTCAATGGGTGTCATGGACACCAAGATAGGGGGAATCCCTTACCTAACCAGTATACTTGGGCAGTATGGTGTCCCCTTTGGGATCCTGGCATTGGTATTGTGACAACCAGGATCCTGACGAGCGGTATGCTAACCGCATACCCTTTAAATGACACCTCATAGCTTCAGGGATCACACATGCCTGCAGTAATAGTAACCAATAAGAAGCAGTCTTCACTACTTACAGGATTCCCTGTTGGATACTATGGGGTAAATTTACTAACATTCGTATTTTCCCGTTTCAGGTCAAAGTTCAATCACGAATGACATCGAAAGTGTAAAACTGCAACTTTTTGAATTTGTTACGACGGATTTACTAAGCTGCCGTATTCGGGTTTTTCTTTTGTTCCGATGTCGATGTCATTCGTGTTTTTTTTTTTTTTTTTTTTTACGGCAGTGATTAGCAAAACACTGCCGACCTTTTTACAATGAATCTCGGCCGCATCTGTGTGATCCGTGCTGGGGTTAATTTTTTTTTTTTTTTTTTTAAATTAAACACTGTAAAATCCTTAAAAAAAATTGCGTGGGGTCCCCCCTCCTAAGCATAACCAGCCTCGGGCTCTTTGAGCCGATCCTGGTTGCAGAAATATGGGTAAAAAAATGACAGGGGTTCCCCCATATTTAAGCAACCAGCATCGGGCTCTGCGCCTGGTCCTGGTTCCAAAAACACGGGGGACAAAAAGAGTAGGGGTCCAACGTATTTTTAAAACCAGCACCGGGCTCCACTAGCTGGACAGATAATGCCACAGCCGGGGGTCACTTTGATATAGTGCCCTGCGGCCGTGGCATCAAAAATCCAACTAGTCACCCCTGGCCGGGGTACCCTGGGGGAGTGGGGACCCCTTCAATCAAGGGGTCCCCCCCCCAGCCACCCAAGGGCCAGGGGTGAAGCCCGAGGCTGTCCCCCCCCATCCAATGGGCTGCGGATGGGGAGGCTGATAGCCTTTTGTGATAATGAAAAGATATTGTTTTTAGTAGCAGTACTACAAGGCCCAGCAAGCCTCCCCCGCATGCTGGTACTTGGAGAACCACAAGTACCAACATGCGACGGAAAAACGGGCCCGCTGGTACCTGTAGTACTACTACTAAAAAAATACCCAAAAAAAGACAAGACACACACACACCGTGAAAGTAAAGATTTATTACATACATGCACACAAACATACATACATACTTACCTTATGTTCACACGCAGGTCGGTCCTCTTCTCCAGTAGAATCCAAGGGGTACCTGTTGAATAAATTCTACTCACCAGATCGCGGGTCCCAGGCTCCTCGGGGCATCCATTTGTAATCCACGTACTTGCATAAAATAAGAAAACGGAAAGCCGAGCCACGAACTGAAAGGGGCCCCATGTTTTCACATGGGACTCCTTTCCCGAATGCCAGAAACCCACTCTGACTGATGTCTAAGTGGGTTTCTTCAGCCAATCATGGAGCGCCACGTTGTAGCACTCTCCTGATCGGCTGTGTGCTCCTGTACTGTATGACAGGCGGCACACGGCAGTGTTACAATGTAGCGCCTATGCGCTCCATTGTAACCAATGGTGGGAACTTTCTGCTCAGCGGTGACGTCACTTTAGGTCAACCGCAGGGCAGAAAGTTCCCACCATTGGTTACAATGGAGCGCATAGGCGCTACATTGTAACACTGCCGTGTGCCGCCTGTCATACAGTACAGGAGCACACAGCCGATCAGGAGAGTGCTACAACGTGGCGCTCCATGATTGGCTGAAGAAACCCACTTAGACATCAGTCAGAGTGGGTTTCTGGCATTCGGGGAAAGGAGTCCCATGTGAAAACATGGGGCCCCTTTCAGTTCGTGGCTCGGCTTTCCGTTTTCTTATTTTATGCAAGTACGTGGATTACAAATGGATGCCCCGAGGAGCCTGGGACCCGCGATCTGGTGAGTAGAATTTATTCAACAGGTACCCCTTGGATTCTACTGGAGAAGAGGACCGACCTGCGTGTGAACATAAGGTAAGTATGTATGTATGTTTGTGTGCATGTATGTAATAAATCTTTACTTTCACGGTGTGTGTGTGTCTTGTCTTTTTTTGGGTATTTTTTTAGTAGTAGTACTACAGGTACCAGCGGGCCCGTTTTTCCGTCGCATGCTGGTACTTGTGGTTCTCCAAGTACCAGCATGCGGGGGAGGCTTGCTGGGCCTTGTAGTACTGCTACTAAAAACAATATCTTTTCATTATCACAAAAGGCTATCAGCCTCCCCATCCGCAGCCCATTGGATGGGGGGGGACAGCCTCGGGCTTCACCCCTGGCCCTTGGGTGGCTGGGGGGGGGACCCCTTGATTGAAGGGGTCCCCACTCCCCCAGGGTACCCCGGCCAGGGGTGACTAGTTGGATTTTTGATGCCACGGCCGCAGGGCACTATATCAAAGTGACCCCCGGCTGTGGCATTATCTGTCCAGCTAGTGGAGCCCGGTGCTGGTTTTAAAAATACGGGGGACCCCTACTCTTTTTGTCCCCCGTATTTTTGGAACCAGGACCAGGCGCAGAGCCCGATGCTGGTTGCTTAAATATGGGGGAACCCCTGTCAATTTTTTCCCCATATTTCTGCAACCAGGATCGGCTCAAAGAGCCCGAGGCTGGTTATGCTTAGGAGGGGGGACCCCACGCAATTTTTTTTTATAAAATAACAACTTTCCCACCCCTTCCCACTGATATACATGCACGGATCTCATGGATCCCTGCATGCCTATCCAATCACGGAAAAAAAAAAGCAGGTCTGTTTTTTTTAGCACTTTTTTACGAGTTGTAATTTTTCACGGCAGTGTTTTTTTTTTTTTTGCTTTGCACTTCTTAGTAAATTACCGAGATTCATACTTAAACAGCCGCGTTTTGACCGATGGTGTATTCATTCGTAATTTTTTTCTTGGACTTGCAAAAAATTACGAATGCCCTCATCACTGCCGTGATTATTGCTTAGTAAATTACCGAGATGACACTTTGATGAAAAAACGGCATCTCGGTCAAAATCGGGAGCTTAGTAAATTTACCCCTATGACAGCAGTCATAGGCTGTCCAAAGAGGGAACTTGGATAAAACAGAAGATTAACAAAAACAACAACTACAACTCAACTGCTTCTTCCTCTGTCAAGTGAGAAATTCCACCTATGGGCCACATACTTGTAGCAGACATGTCCCTGGGTATCATGGTCACCTATGGGCCACACACTTGTAGCAGCCATGTCACTGGGTATCATGGTAGTTCTACCACTGGATTCCACAAAAGTGCAGTTCAACCATTTCTACAGCTTACCAACTCTGTTATTAGACATCCGTGATTCCCTCACCCATGGAAAAAATCTAAGCTGGACATACTGTATACAGGTTAGCCTGGCAGAGTTAGATGCAAGGGTAGGTTCTAAGTACCTCAACTGATGGACCAAATCATTTTTGCTTGAGTTGGAGACAGCTTTGTCTCCACAGACCAATATTATGCAATTATATGAGAATTGCATAATTTTGGCCACTTACTTGCCAGACAATTGTTATATGCCACAGAGAGCCCCATTAGTCATGCCCCTTTGTATGCCGGTCTCATAGCCCCTAAGACAGGGAAATGTATGTGCTATAAACATTGAGAATGTCAGCAATAAAAAGGGGAGCAACGTGATGTCAAACCCGGCATGCTGACATGGTGTTAATGCAATGTAAAGCATTGTAAATATGTTGGCTTTAAAACTTTAAATATGATGGTAAAACATCATATTTAAAGTTCTGAAGCTGACCTGGTTACAGTGCTTTACATTACATTACTACCATGTTGGCATGCTGTCCCTTCTCATTGTCAACATCCTCAATCTTGATCATTTGAATACATCCCCTCAGTCATGCCCTTCTATACGCTTCTGAGCCCCCTCTTGACCTTATATGCCTGCCCAGATCCCACCTCATGTCCTTATATATAAGTACAAAGCACTCTTCATGTCCTTATGTGCCTGTTAAGAGCCCCCCATGTTACGTAATTCATAGAAAAGTCATCCTGTTGACCATGTCTGTCTCACCCTACACCATGCACTGAGTCCAATGAATGTCTCATCGATTCTGGTGAGCAGTGCGGGCTGAAGGGATGTCCAGCACAGCAGATATGTCACTGGGATGAGTCAATAATTTATCACCTTCAGACTCTATTCAGAGGTGTCTGGAGCTCCACTGCAGTCCGAGATAAGGGGTAGATTTAAGCAGGCAGTGGGTCATAGTTTGGCTGCCCCTGCTATAGACACTTGGAAGGGGTAGAGCATAAGCCTTCCCTTCTTTAGTGAACCCTCCAAAAGCATCACACATCATCAGCTCCCTCTCCTGTTCTGTGTGGTTAACCATTAATGACTAATGGTTTTTAATCATCAGAAGGCAATCATTGATGGTTAAACAGTCTATAGTGCTGAATGTCTATGAATCATCTAGCATCAGACTTCCAAAGCTGAGGTTTACCACTGGTGAACATTTATTGATAGTCACTATCCATTGATGTACTGTATGACTGTCATCCGGGGGGGGGGGGGGGGGGGCTGTAGGTTTGTGATACTATGGATGGAGGTAATGATGGAGAGTGTAAATATGTGAAGAGTTGAAAGGCATCCTCTGTCTCAAGGGGGACCTGGGAGGCATATGTGATGGTAGAAAGGACGGGTGTTATATTTGAAAATAGAATAGTGTGGAGTCATACTGTATTTGACTAGCAGAGTGTTCTGGGCATAAGTGAAAGGGGAGAGTACTGGGAATACATACAAAATCCTGGTTGTTAGGATGCCGATGGTCACATGACCAACAGCGGCATTTCAACACTGAAGATCCCGACATCAGAGGGGGTAAGTATTTCTAAATCCCTCCATCTCCTACCCTAACCTTAATTCTCCAGGGGTGGTGGCTATGGCTAACCCTGTGAGGGTTACGGATACTGCTAAAACTTGGCGGCTGGTGGCTAGGGTAATCAACCCCCGAGGGTGTAGCCCTAGCCCCCCTTAATGGCTAACCCTAACCCTCACCCCCAGGGCCTAACCTAACCCTGAACCCAATACTCACCTTTGGGATGTCGGCTGCCGTGATCCGGCTCCGGTCTCCTGAGCTCCTGAGTGGTGTTGGGATTCTGGTGTCGGTCATATGACCGCTGGCACCCAACAGTCGGGATGCTTAACGCATCCCATATACTATAACTCTGCAATATCAACATCCACCCACACATCATTTCCAACACCATACAGTTGCTCAGAGGTCCAATGGTGCATCTTTTTATGTAAGCAGCAGATAAGAGATGCCATCAGTGGTCATCTCTGTACAAATCCACATTAGAGTCATTAACATATTTTATCAGATCCTCTGCATGCGAAAAACTCAGTTGCAAATGCAACTGTGTCCACCTCAGAATTAGGCCAATAATTCCACAAATGGACAAGTCTTTATCTTCAATAACATCAGCCCGCTGTCTGAAAAACTGTTGGAGATATCAATATGACCATTTAAGTTATAGATTGTTCTATCCCAACTCTTTTCACAAATGATGACAGAGTAGACAAGCATGAGATGAAGAATGGAAAAAGTAATGTGCTCAGACATCACACCAATGCCCTTGCACTACTTAACCTGTGAACCTTCTTTTTAGATGTAAGGTCACTATTTCAAAAAATACTTCAACACAGTCATCTAATTGTTTTTGAAATTTGAACTATGCTGTTTTTACTTTATGATGGCCATAAATTGGAGATAAACTGTAGATCTCTCTTGGACTGAAACATCATTATCACATTGAGGAATGGTTAATGTGGTCAGATCAATTAACTGGGCATGCATTTAATGATCTTATGACGTTTATAGTTATTTATCTATCACCTTTTACTTAACTATGTCTTCAAGGTAAATCATTGAAAACAGTAATCAATAAAAACATTTCCTTATCTATAAATTACTATTTTATAGTGCTTAACAAGGAGTTTTGCTTCATCAGAAACCTTTTAAATTAACAGCAATCTAAGCAAGTGAAAGTTTCATACTATTGTTGGTTCATTGTTTATAAAGATGGGGATATTTTTTTGAATGGTCATCTTTAAATAAATTTGGATTTGGCATTAATTGAAATGTATTATTATTATTATTATTATTATTATTATTATTACAAAAAAATTTGAGTGTATACAAAACAATTTTATTTTATTTTGTTTTAAATTAATCTTTTTGCCAATCCATCATCATCATCATCAATCCATCATCAACCCTGAAGTAACAAGTATAGGATTTACCAAATGCAATGGGGTAACTAAAATGGTGCACGGCCTACATCACAAAACATACCCAGAAAGACTAAAAAATGTCAATACTGTATGTATAGTATGGAACAGAGAAGGAAACATGATAGATACTTTTAAATATATCAAGTGTTTTAACAAGATCCAGGAGGGAAACATTCTTCAAAAAAAAGAGAAGTATTAGAACAAGAGGACATGCACTGAAACTGGAGGGAGGTAGGATCAGGGAAAATTTGAGGGGAAAATACTTCACAGAAAGAGTATTGGACTAGCCTCCCATCAGAGGTGATAGAGGCTAAGACAGTAGAGCGATTTAAACATGCATGGGAAAGACATAAGGATATCCTTGCAAATAAATAAGGATCAAATAGGGTTTGAGGTAAAAATATGTTAAAAAAGTGGCAGACTAGATTGGCCAAGTATTTCTAATCTGCCGTCACATTCTATGTTTCTATGTTTTAGTTCAGACTGCAATCATTGCCATAGAGAGCCCAGCCGAGCCCCAGGAAAAAGGGTGGGGGGGGGGGAGGGAACATGACTTAAAACAGGGTTGTGACAACAGCCTTTACTATTAAAATATTAATAATTTGCTTTCTATGTGCAGCACCATCTTCCCAAAGATATCACCAGGAAGATGGTGTGCTTACACCAGCAACAGCACAGGTATACTGGGGGGTGGGGGTGGGGAATGGACCCAGGCCCCCTCCAGGCCCCACCAGCAGCTGAGCCCAGGTAATTTGTAGCTGACCCCCCTCCTGCCTGCAACACTAAAAGAAAGTATTGGCTAGATACCACAGCTATCTATCTATCTATCTATCTATCTATCTATCTATCTATCTATCTATCTATCTATCTGGCACTCCGCAAATTGCTCCAAATAACTTGCTTGCATGCCCTCCTAGGGGATAGAACATCCCATACACTATACAGAAAAGAAGGCGGCACTCCAAATCTTGTTAATAGTGAAGAACACAATGTTTAATCAAAGTTTTGGGGTCCATCCTGATGATGGGGTTATAGCAGCCAAATCATTGATTGATTAAACACTGTGCTCTTCACTATCAACAAGTGATGACTTGACTTTTTCTATCTTTTTCTATCTCTATCTATTCATACTGTTGTATTGTAGGTTTGTAAGCCAGACTCAGGGTTGACTGACAGCATATACAAATTCAAAAGACACATCCTTAACAACAGAGGCTGGCTGACCGAAACCATGGAGCAAGTACATTACACTGGCCAGTAGTACATAACCATTGTCCCATCCTTTAAGATGGTTTTGCTTACAAAATATTTATGGGAACAAACATAATGCAACAAAAAAATTCTATGCATAAAACTGTTACAAAAATGCATGTAATGTAAAAGTATATACAGTACACACAAAGACTACTGTAATCTTGGCTCAGATTCATCAGAAAATTAACATTGTAACATTCTTAAATTAAAAACTGAATTTGTTTGCATACGATCCCAAATAAAAGAATAAAACAAACTACAGACAAATGAATAAATAACTTCAGTTACTGAAGACTGTTCACATACAGTAGTTAAAGATATTATCAGTGACCTTTCACAAGCAATTTCCATTACATCTTGAAACTGAAGTAGTTCCAAAAGATTTCAATCTACAGACATCATCATAAGTGTTTCAAGCAGGTCTTGTGCCATCGTAACCCGCAGTCTTGTCTTTATGAGTTCCAGTTTGCTGAATGCTCTCCCTTGCCACATGTATGAGAGATAGGCATAGTAGGTCAGTGAGTCTCATAGTCTGTGACAGCAGAGAAAGACATTGTTCTTTTTCAACAAATATCATCTTTTCTTACAACACATTTACCCTATCCATCTTCATCTCTGCCATGTCCTCCTGGAAGTACTTCTGGTTTTCCTGTACTGTATTATCCATGAGTCCACTAATTAAAGACTCTTCATTTACTTTTGCCAGTTCAGAAATCTGTGAGTTTTATGGAAAGTCGGCACTCAGGATGTCGATACCAAACTGTTGACATGGACAATAGGTTGATAGACAATATGTTACTTACTTATATCCTGCAAATCACTCTGTGAAACTTTCAAAAATGAAAACTTTGAGATAAAACTTTGGCCCCCATTTATCAAGCCTTGGTGAGTGATAAAAAGCTTGGTGATAAAGTACCAACCAATCAGCTCCTAACTTCCATGTCAGAGGCTGTGTTTGAAATATGTCAGGAGCTGGTTGGCTGGTACTTTTCCACTGTGCTAGTTGTCACTCTCAAAGGCTTGATAAATCTGGGCCATTGTCTTTTATCAGCTAATGCCATTGTATCCAAGGATGGGGCCAATATGCAGTTATCATGTGGGACTTCTAGCGCTGACTTCTAAAGCGGCAGCTGCAAGGTAAGTAACTTCATTGGGTGCAGTGGGTGTTGTGTGGGCCCCGCTCGCTCAGGGGCCCATGTTGACTTCACACACTGCACTCATTATATATAGGCCAGTGGCTTTCACCTGCCATTTATTTTTCCCGGGCAACTCTTTTTTATTAGGCTTCAATTTCCAGAAAATATATTTCAATAAGTGATCTGAGATCATTAATTTTTAAAGCAAAAAAGTAGCTTTTTCTTTAAAATAATGAAACTCAAATGTTTCCCATGTTATTATCAAGTCAACATTTGCCAAATGGTTTGAAACATATAGGCCCTCATTTATCAAGACTTGGAGAGTGATAAACAGCACGGTGATAAAGTACCAACCAATCAGCTCCTAACTGCCATGTTACAGGTTATGTTTGAAAAATTAGATTTTGGAGCTGGTTGGTTGGTGCTTTATCACTGTGCTATTTATCACTCTCTGGGCTAGATGCATCATTGCTTGGAAAGTGATAAATGGACAGTGAAAATGTACCAGCCAATCAGATCCTAACTGCCATGTCACAGGCTGGGTTTGAAAAATGGCAGTTAGGAGCTGATTGGCTAGTACATTTTCATTCTCCATTTTATTACTTTCCAAGCGATGATGCATCTGGCCCTCCAAGGCTTAATAAATCTGGGCTACAGATCTTATCATAGTTGCTGATACAGAAGTGGCCCTTTCATCTCAAGTTCCTAATTGTGAGATTGGAAACAAAATCTAAATACTGTAGCATTCAAATAAAGAGATCAAGAAAAACTATAGCCTAAAGTGAATAATAAGAATTTTAATCACTTCCAGGTGTATTCAATTGCTGGCGATATCAACTAAGTGTTGTTTGAAAGTTAGTACTTCACAACTATCAATGTTCCAAATTTTCCTTTACATCCCATAGATCACAGGTTCTCAAACTCGGTCCTCAGGACCCCACACGGTGCATGTTTTGCAGGTCTCCTCACAGAATCACAAGTGACAAAATTAGCTCCACCTGTGGACCTTTTAAAATGTGTCAGTGAGTAATTAATACAACTGTGCACTTGCTGGGTTACCTGCAAAACATGCACCGTGTGGGGTCCTGAGGACCGAGTTTGAGAACCACTGCCATAGATCATAGGTCTGCAAACTCGGTCCTCATTACCCCACACAGTGCATGTTTTGCAGGTAACCCAGCAGGTGCATTAATTACTCACAGATACATTTTAAAAGGTCCGCAGGTGGAGTTAATTATTTAATTTGTGATTCTGTGAGGAGACCTGCAAAACATGCACTGTGAGGGGTAATGAGGACCGAGTTTGCAGACCTATGCCATAGATAACAGTGCATGTTTTGCAGGTCTCCTCACAGAATCACAAGTGAAATAATTAACCTGTGCACCTGCTGGGTTACCTGCAAAATATGCACTGTGTGGGGTCCTGAGGATCGAGTTTGAGAACCTGTGCCATAGATAAACTCTAAATTGGCGATGTTAGGGTTAGTGATGTGCAGCTGGGTTCTACAGATGTCTGAATCCATCCAAATTTTGTGGATCCGAACCAAACCAAAACCCGGTCCGGATTTCCCAAGGAGCTCCAATCCGAACCGAGTTCCGGTTCAAATCTTACCACGGTTTAGAATTTAGATTTAAATCTGAATTTTGGGTTTTGGATTGCAAAAAGTACATGATTTTAACTGTTTTTATAAATTTTATCAGTTTTTATGATTATCGATTTCAAACCGAACCGAAATCCAAATCTAAATCAAAACATGATACTGAATACCCCTGATAACACCATTACTGAGTCAGATGGAATACCAATATTTGCACAAATGGCTGATGTTTTTAAAGTATGCATGCATCTGAGATGCTAAAATGTCCAACAGCACATGCGACCCATGGCGTGTATGCATAGAGCATGGAAGCGACTGAACTGGAAATTTCCCGTCCATTCCAAGGCAGTGGCCTTGGTTGGAGATAAAGTAGACAGAGATAAAGTACCAGTCAATCAGCTCCTAACTGTCATTTTTCAAACACAGCCTGTAACATTGTATTTTGGAGCTGATTGGCTGGTACTTTATCTCCGTCCACTTTATCTCCATCCCATGATTAGTAAATAGACCCCTTATTAGTAAATAGACCCCTTATTCACTTACTGTACATTGGAGGCCATACACTGACAGAGATTCTGGACCTAACATGGGGCTGGTGCAAGTTTGAATGGTGCGTCTGATGGCTGTGTCCAGTGGTGTCGAGAAAGGGGGGGAGAGGGTACAAATTACCCCGGACCCAGGTCTGATGGAGGGGCCCAGTGAGGTTCCAGTAGGGGCTCAGGCCCCTTCCCCCTTACCTGGCAGTAGCAGCTGCAGCTCTTTTCCTCAGCCCAGCACACTCTGCTGTGTACTGGGCTGCAGTGTGGCCATAGAGGTGCTTAAAATACATTTTTTTTTCAGTATTTTTTTCTAAGGGTACATGACCGCACCTCCTGTGATTAGGCCACACCCCTTGAAAAGTACCTGGGCCCAGCCCGGCTCTCGACTGCCCTGGCTGTGTCTAAAGACACACCAAGCGGGATTGCAAATTGGTCGCCCCAGTCCTTGCACATTCAGCCGCATGGTTTGTACACCAGAGCAAGGGCATTATCATGAAGTCATAGGTGCGACTACAGTAAAACACGCTAGTGTTTCCAGCAGAGTGTGACTCTGAATATGCCCCTTATTGAGATGTTTACTTGTGTTTTATTTTTTATAAACAGGAGTGAATGCGTAGTCATCCACCCACACTTATATCATTAACCACTTGCCTGGCATGGTCGCATCAGATCGCATACTAGCGAGTGCTTTATCTAAACTGGTCGCACAGGATGCGACCAGTCAGATAAAGTGTGTTAGCAGCGGCAGGGAAGGGAAACTTCCCTCCACCCAGCCCCCAGTGTTGCCGTGCTGCCAATCATTGCTAATCGGTCAGCACGGCAGGATACCCCAACCCCAGTGGCTGCAGACAATAGCAGCCTCTGGTAAGTGTAAATCATTGCCCCCAAAGACCCCATGTGTACCTGGCAGCTGTCCGGGCTCTAAATACTAAAGTCACAATGTTACCGATGTTCGCGATGTTCGGAAAAATAAATAAATTAATTAATTTTTTTTTTTTTTTACTAAAATCATTTTGGATAGGGTTAAATTCAGAATGTTCTTGGGTTTGCTGTGGTGCGCTCCCTGGGTCAGCTAACGACAGTTTATGGTAAGATCCAATGGCAGGGTACTATGTTCATCCACACTTGATCAGCGAGAGTGAGACAGACGTGGGAAAATTCAGATATCTTCTCTCTGAACACTCCACCAATTCACCATCATAGGTATCCCCCAAAAAATAGAAGTTCGCATATAGTGAAGTACAATTTTATTCTAATTGGTGTGCAAATTAGCATAAAGTATTCAGGGGCAGATGTATCAACCTGGAGAAGACATAAGGAAGTGATAAATCAGTGATAGGTGCAAGGTGATAAAGGAACCAGCCAATCAGATCCTAACTGTTAATTTACATATTGGAGCTGATTGGCTGGTGCCTTTATCACCTTGCACATATCACTGGTTTATCACTTCCTTATGCCTTCTCCAGGTTAATACATCTGCCCCTCAGTGCAAATAAAAATTCATGGGGTATGACTTCCCATATAATACTAGTGATGAGCGGGTTCGGTTCCTCGGAATCCGAACCCCCCCGAACTTCAGCCTTTTTACACGGGTCTGAGGCAGACTCGGATCTTCCCGCCTTGCTCGGTTAACCCGAGCGCGCCCGAACGTCATCATCCCGCTGTCGGATTCTCGCGAGGCTCGGATTCTATCGCGAGACTCGGATTCTATATAAGGAGCCGCGCGTCGCCGCCATTTTCACACGTGCATTGAGATTGATAGGGAGAAGACGTGGCTGGCGTCCTCTCCGTTTATAGAGAAGAGAGTAGAGAGTTAGAGACACTATTTACTAATTTTGGGGAGCATATTAGGACTGGAGTACTACTACTTGCTGATAGTGTGACCAGTGACCATTGACCACCAGTTTAATTAATCCGTTCTCTGCCTGAAAAAAACCGATACACAGTGTGACACAGTCACATACCATATCTGTGCTCAGCCTCAGTGTGCTGCATCATCATATGTAATACTGTATATCTGACTGTGCTGAGTGCTCACTGCTCACACAGCTTAATTGTGGGGGAGACTGGGGAGCAGTTAGAGCAGGAGTACATAAATAATATATTTTAAGTACAGTGCACACTTTTGCTGCCAGAGTGCCACACTGCCAGTGTGACTGACCAGTGACCACACTGACCACCAGTATATTGTGATTGTCTGCTTAGGACGGAGTACTACTTGCTGATAGTGTGACCAGTGACCAGTGACCACCACCAGTTTAATTAATCCGTTCTCTGCCTGAAAAAAAACGATACACAGTGTGACACAGTCACATACCATATCTGTGCTCAGCCCAGTGTGCTGCATCATATGTAATACTGTATATCATTATCTGACTGTGCTGAGTGCTCACTGCTCACACAGTTTAATTGTGGGGGAGACTGGGGAGCAGTTATAGCAGGAGTACATATTTTAAGTACAGTGCACACTTTTGCTGCCAGAGTGCCACTGCCAGTGTGACTGACCAGTGACCACTGACCACCAGTATATTGTGATTGTCTGCTGACCACCAGTATATTGTGATTGTCTGCCTGAAAAAGTTAAACACTCGTCGTGTGATGTTTTTATAAACGCATTCTGCAGACAGTGTCCAGCAGGTCCGTCATTACATAATATATACCTGTCCGGCTGCAGTACTAGTGTGATATATATATATATTAATTTTATCTCATTATCATCCAGTCTATATTAGCAGCAGACACAGTACGGTAGTCCACGGCTGTAGCTACCTCTGTGTCGGCAGTTGCTCGTCCATCCATAATTGTATACCACCTACCCGTGGTTTTTTTTTCTATCTTCTTGATACTAGTAGCTTACTTTAGGAGTCTGCAGTGCTGACAGACAGTGTCCAGCAGGTCCGTCATTACATAATATATACCTGTCCGGCTGCAGTACTAGTGTGATATATATATATATTTTAATTTTATCTCATTATCATCCAGTCTATATTAGCAGCAGACACAGTACGGTAGTCCACGGCTGTAGCTACCTCTGTGTCGGCAGTCGCTCATCCATCCATAATTGTATACCACCTACCCGTGGTTTTTTTTTCTCTATCTTCTTGATACTAGTAGCTTACTTTAGGAGTCTGCAGTGCTGACAGACAGTGTCCAGCAGGTCCGTCATTACATAATATATACCTGTCCGGCTGCAGTACTAGTGTGATATATATATATATATATTTTAATTTTATCTCATTATCATCCAGTCTATATTAGCAGCAGACACAGTACGGTAGTCCACGGCTGTAGCTACCTCTGTGTCGGCAGTCGCTCGTCCATCCATAATTGTATACCACCTACCCGTGGTTTTTTTTTTTTTCTATCTTCTTGATACTAGTAGCTTACTTTAGGAGTCTGCAGTGCTGAGTCTGACAGACAGTGTCCAGCAGGTCCGTCATTACATAATATATACCTGTCCGGCTGCAGTACTAGTGTGATATATATATATTTTAATTTTATCTCATTATCATCCAGTCTATATTAGCAGCAGACACAGTACGGTAGTCCACGGCTGTAGCTACCTCTGTGTCGGCAGTCACTCGTCATCCATAAGTATACTAGTATCCATCCATCTCCATTGTTTACCTGAGGTGCCTTTTAGTTGTGCCTATTAAAATATGGAGAACAAAAATGTTGAGGTTCCAAAAATAGGGAAATTAAAGATCCACTTCCACCTCGTGCTGAAGCTGCTGCGACTAGTCATGGCCGAGACGATGAAATTCCATCAACGTCGTCTGCCAAGGCCGATGCCCAATGTCATAGTACAGAGCATGTAAAATCCAAAACACCAAATATCAGTAAAAAAAGGACTCAAAAATCTAAAATAAAATTGTCGGAGGAGAAGCGTAAACTTGCCAATATGCCATTTACCACACGGAGTGGCAAGGAACGGCTGAGGCCCTGGCCTATGTTCATGGCTAATGGTTCAGCTTCACATGAGGATGGAAGCACTCAGCCTCTTGCTAGAAAAATGAAAAGACTCAAGCTGGCAAAAGCACAGCAAAGAACTGTGCGTTCTTCGAAATCCCAAATCCACAAGGAGAGTCCAATTGTGTCGGTTGCGATGCCTGACCTTCCCAACACTGGACGTGAAGAGCATGCGCCTTCCACCATTTGCACGCCCCCTGCAAGTGCTGGAAGGAGCACCCGCAGTCCAGTTCCTGATAGTCAGATTGAAGATGTCAGTGTTGAAGTACACCAGGATGAGGAGGATATGGGTGTTGCTGGCGCTGGGGAGGAAATTGACAAGGAGGATTCTGATGGTGAGGTGGTTTGTTTAAGTCAGGCACCCGGGGAGACACCTGTTGTCCGTGGGAGGAATATGGCCATTGACATGCCTGGTGAAAATACCAAAAAAATCAGCTCTTCGGTGTGGAAGTATTTCAACAGAAATGCGGACAACATTTGTCAAGCCATGTGTTGCCTTTGTCAAGCTGTAATAAGTAGGGGTAAGGACGTTAACCACCTCGGAACATCCTCCCTTATACGTCACCTGCAGCGCATTCATAATAAGTCAGTGACAAGTTCAAAAACTTTGGGCGACAGCGGAAGCAGTCCACAGACCAGTAAATCCCTTCCTCTTGTAACCAAGCTCACGCAAACCACCCCACCAACTCCCTCAGTGTCAATTTCCTCCTTCCCCAGGAATGCCAATAGTCCTGCAGGCCATGTCACTGGCAATTCTGACGAGTCCTCTCCTGCCTGGGATTCCTCCGATGCATCCTTGCGTGTAACGCCTACTGCTGCTGGCGCTGCTGTTGTTGCTGCTGGGAGTCGATGGTCATCCCAGAGGGGAAGTCGTAAGACCACTTTTACTACTTCCACCAAGCAATTGACTGTCCAACAGTCCTTTGCGAGGAAGATGAAATATCACAGCAGTCATCCTGCTGCAAAGCGGATAACTGAGGCCTTGGCATCCTGGGTGGTGAGAAACGTGGTTCCGGTATCCATAATTACTGCAGAGCCAACTAGAGACTTGTTGGAGGTACTGTGTCCCCGGTACCAAATACCATCTAGGTTCCATTTCTCTAGGCAGGCGATACCGAAAATGTACACAGACCTCAGAAAAAGAGTCACCAGTGTCCTAAAAAATGCAGCTGTACCCAATGTCCACTTAACTACGGACATGTGGACAAGTGGAGCAGGGCAGGGTCAGGACTATATGACTGTGACAGCCCACTGGGTAGATGTATGGACTCCCGCCGCAAGAACAGCAGCGGCGGCACCAGTAGCAGCATCTCGCAAACGCCAACTCTTTCCTAGGCAGGCTACGCTTTGTATCACCGGTTTCCAGAATACGCACACAGCTGAAAACCTCTTACGGCAACTGAGGAAGATCATCGCGGAATGGCTTACCCCAATTGGACTCTCCTGTGGATTTGTGGCATCGGACAACGCCAGCAATATTGTGTGTGCATTAAATCTGGGCAAATTCCAGCACGTCCCATGTTTTGCACATACCTTGAATTTGGTGGTGCAGAATTATTTAAAAAACGACAGGGGCGTGCAAGAGATGCTGTCGGTGGCCAGAAGAATTGCGGGACACTTTCGGCGTACAGGCACCACGTACAAAAGACTGGAGCAACACCAAAAACGCCTGAACCTGCCCTGCCATCATCTGAAGCAAGAAGTGGTAACGAGGTGGAATTCAACCCTCTATATGCTTCAGAGGTTGGAGGAGCAGCAAAAGGCCATTCAAGCCTATACAACTAAGCACGATATAGGAGGTGGAATGCACCTGTCTCAAGCGCAGTGGAGAATGATTTCAACGTTGTGCAAGGTTCTGCAACCTTTTGAACTTGCCACACGTGAAGTCAGTTCAGACACTGCCAGCCTGAGTCAGGTCATTCCCCTCATCAGGCTTTTGCAGAAGAAGCTGGAGACATTGAAGGAGGAGCTTATACAGAGCGATTCCGCTAGGCATGTGGGACTTGTGGATGGAGCCCTTAATTCGCTTAACAAGGATTCACGGGTGGTCAATCTGTTGAAATCAGAGCACTACTTTTTGGCCACCGTGCTCGATCCTAGATTTAAAACCTACCTTGGATCTCTCTTTCCGGCAGACACAAGTCTGCTGGGGTTCAAAGACCTGCTGGTGAGAAAATTGTCAAGTCAAGCGGAACGCGACCTGTCAACATCTCCTCCTTCACATTCTCCCGCAACTGGGGGTGCGAGAAAAAGGCTACGAATTCCGAGCCCACCCGCTGGCGGTGATGCAGGGCAGTCTGGAACGACTGCTGATGCTGACATCTGGTCCGGACTGAAGGACCTGCCAACGATTACGGACATGTCGTCTACTGGCACTGCATATGATTCTCTCCCCATTGAAAGAATGGTGGAGGATTATATGAGTGACCGCATCCAAGTAGGCACGTCAGACAGTCCGTACTTATACTGGCAGGAAAAAGAGGCAATTTGGAGGCCCTTGCACAAACTGGCTTTATTCTACCTAAGTTGCCCTCCCACAAGTGTGTACTCCGAAAGAGTGTTTAGTGCCGCCGCTCACCTTGTCAGCAATCGGCGTACGAGGTTACTTCCAGAAAATGTGGAGAAGATGATGTTCATTAAAATGAATTATAATCAATTCCTCCATGGAGACATTGACCAGCAGCAATTGCCTCCACAAAGTACACAGGGAGCAGAGATGGTGGATTCCAGTGGGGACGAATTGATAATCTGTGAGGAGGGGGATGTACACGGTGATATATCGGAGGATGATGATGAGGTGGACATCTTGCCTCTGTAGAGCCAGTTTGTGCAAGGAGAGATTAATTGCTTCTTTTTTGGTGGGGGTCCAAACCAACCCGTCATTTCAGTCACAGTCGTATGGCAGACCCTGTCACTGAAATGATGGGTTGGTTAAAGTGTGCATGTCCTGTTTATACAACATAAGGGTGGGTGGGAGGGCCCAAGGACAATTCCATCTTGCACCTCTTTTTTCTTTAATTTTTCTTTGCGTCATGTGCTGTTTGGGGAGTATTTTTTGAAGGGCCATCCTGCGTGACACTGCAGTGCCACTCCTAGATGGGCCAGGTGTTTGTGTCGGCCACTAGGGTCGCTTAGCTTACTCACACAGCTACCTCATTGCGCCTCTTTTTTTCTTTGCGTCATGTGCTGTTTGGGGAGTAGTTTTTTGAAGGGCCAGCCTGCGTGACACTGCAGTGCCACTCCTAGATGGGCCAGGTGTTTGTGTCGGCCACTAGGGTCGCTTAGCTTACTCACACAGCTACCTCATTGCACCTCTTTTTTTCTTTGCGTCATGTGCTGTTTGGGGGGTGTTTTTTGGAAGGGCCATCCTGCGTGACACTGCAGTGCCACTCCTAGATGGGCCAGGTGTTTGTGTCGGCCACTTGAGTCGTTGAGCTTAGTCACACAGCTACCTCATTGCGCCTCTTTTTTTCTTTGCATCATGTGCTGTTTGGGGAGTGTTTTTTGGAAGGGCCATCCTGCGTGACACTGCAGTGCCACTCCTAGATGGGCCAGGTGTTTGTGTCGGCCACTTGGGTTGCTGAGCTTAGTCACACAGCTACCTCATTGCGCCTCTTTTTTTCTTTGCGTCATGTGCTGTTTGGGGAGTGTTTTTTGGAAGGGCCATCCTGCGTGACACTGCAGTGCCACTCCTAGATGGGCCAGGTGTTTGTGTCGGCCACTTGGGTCGTTGAGCTTAGTCACACAGCTACCTCATTGCGCCTCTTTTTTTCTTTGCGTCATGTGCTGTTTGGGGAGTGTTTTTTGGAAGGGCCATCCTGCGTGACACTGCAGTGCCACTCCTAGATGGGCCAGGTGTTTGTGTCGGCCACTTGGGTCGTTGAGCTTAGTCACACAGCTACCTCATTGCGCCTCTTTTTTTCTTTGCGTCATGTGCTGTTTGGGGAGTGTTTTTGGAAGGGCCATCCTGCGTGACACTGCAGTGCCACTCCTAGATGGGCCAGGTGTTTGTGTCGGCCACTTGGGTCGCTTAGCTTAGTCATCCAGCGACCTCGGTGCAAATTTTAGGACTAAAAATAATATTGTGAGGTGTGAGGTGTTCAGAATAGACTGAAAATGAGTGGAAATTATGGTTTTTGAGGTTAATAATACTTTGGGATCAAAATGACCCCCAAATTCTATGATTTAAGCTGTTTTTTAGGGTTTTTTGAAAAAAACACCCGAATCCAAAACACACCCGAATCCGACAAAAAAAATTTGGTGAGGTTTTGCCAAAACGCGTTCGAACCCAAAACACGGCCGCGGAACCGAACCCAAAACCAAAACACAAAACCCAAAAAATTTCAAGTGCACATCCCTATATAATACATCACATAACCACAATGGATAGGAATAGCAGCAATAGATACGGAAATTTCAGTGCAAATCAAGTTAATTCATGGGGTATCGCTTCCCACAATCAAAGTAGCATACCACAAAGGATATAAATAGCAGCAATCAATAAAAATCTGATAATATAAAAAATCCACCACTGATTAGGCAGACCTGCGTACCAGATTTCATGGGGTGTCAACTAGCCCACCCAAATTCGCATGGAAGGTTGCCTCCCGGGATTAACAGCAACAGTCAAAACATGCAGATTCTCGGCTGATTTTGCTCCCCTCTGGTCATGGAAGGTCCCTCCAATCAAGATTGGAGGGACCTTCCATGACCAGAGGGGAGCAAAATCAGCCGAGAATCTGCATGTTTTGACTGTTGCTGTTAATCCCGGGAGGCAACCTTCCATGCGAATTTGGGTGGGCTAGTTGACACCCCATGAAATCTGGTACGCAGGTCCGCCTAATCAGTGGTGGATTTTTTATATTATCAGATTTTTATTGATTGCTGCTATTTATATCCTTTGTGGTATGCTACTTTGATTGTGGGAAGCGATACCCCATGAATTAACTTGATTTGCACTGAAATTTCCGTATCTATTGCTGCTATTCCTACCCATTGTGGTTATTATATGGGAAGTCATACCCCATGAATTTTTATTTGCACTGAATACTTTATGCTAATTTGCACACCAATTAGAATAAAATTGTACTTCACTATATGCGAACTTCTATTTTTTGGGGGATACCTATGATGGTGAATTGGTGGAGTGTTCAGAGAGAAGATATCTGAATTTTCCCACGTCTGTCTCACTCTCGCTGATCAAGTGTGGATGAACATAGTACCCTGCCATTGGATCTTACCATAAACTGTCGTTAGCTGACCCAGGGAGCGCACCACAGCAAACCCAAGAACATTCTAGAAACTTTAAAGGACTGAGGTGACTGTCCTGTCTATTTGGTTGCTGCACCTTTGAAGTGAAGCGCCATCTTTTGCATTTTTTCTTTTCTGTAGGGTTAAATTCATGTTCTTCACCTAATGATCTCCTAACAAAAAAATCTGAGCTGTTTTTTTGGGGAAAAATTGTCAGTTAAATGGTTAAACAGTTAACCATTGAGTGACAGTTTAACTTGTTTCGGACACTTTTCAGCCAAATCAAACTCTTATTTCTGTCTTCATGAGCACCACTTTGCGCATTACCTAATTTACAGATCTCCATATTTATTAAACTAGTATCGACTATAATTTTGTAAACAATTTCTGTGAATTTCAGAGCTACATAAAGTATGGCCAAATAAAGGAATGAGTCAATGTTATACAATAGAGAATTCTACATTATCACTTCAGACTTATTGTTGATGTCAATATTACATACCCTCCAAGTGTACCTTTTTGGATGGTACAGTACTATTTTTTATGGTTTGTACCGGCCAAAAGGGGCTTTGTACTGGATTCAGCATCTTCCTATTCCTATGGACTCGTATGGCAGCACCACAGAGACACGCCCCTTTACTCATGTCCACGCCCATTTTCTAATGTACAGATTTCTTGTTCTACGATGTTGGAGGGTATTATATTATTGCTACAGACTATTGAACAATGTGTCATGTAATGTAAGTGATTCCTAAGTGCACCTAACAAAGGGCCCAATTCAGCATGCTGAAGCCCTTTTGCAGTGTGCGCACATGCAGAAGCCGCACTGCACATGCACACAGTGAGATGTGATGGCATCTCACATATGCGAACGTCTCTGCCTGATTGACAGGCAGAGGTGTTCACGGCAGGGATGTGCTGTGAGCTAAAAGGCTAAAGAGGCACTAGCTAGCACCAGAGCCAGATTTACACACAAAATATGAGCCAAAGCGTACATCTGGGCATTATACACAGGTGCAGCAGTATAAACTCCTGGAAATTTGGTGAGTTTTGATAAGAGATGTGCGAAAAAGATAATCAGGTGAGGCACTTCCTCCCCTGCCGTAGACTTTTTACTCCAGAGATTTGGCTATAAAAATTATTAGAATAATAAAGAAGATATTTCAAACATATTCTTTGTATTTTTCATATACTTTATACAGTCAAAACTCTGGTACAAACGTAAGTATGACAGGAATGGCTCTGCCTCACCTGCCTCACCCCACCGCACGTTACTGGTTCACGGGGCGGGTGGGGCATAGATGCTGCATTTTATCTGCATCAATGCCACATTGGGAAGGCATGGTCTGGACAATGCAGGCATGTCCAGACCATTTGTGAGACAGGCCGTGGTGACTGTGTGATGTCACACGCAGCCACTGAGACACGTAACATGGCGGGTAGCCCTCTGTCTTCGCAGCTGCGCATGTACACTTATGTGAGTGCTTTGCTGCTGAGTGGAGCGTTCGCATGTTAGTGGTGGGGAGGGCCCAGCATGTGGGGCGGGCTTGCCATGTGCAGTGCGTCCCCCCACATGCTAGTGTAAAGGGTTGTAGCTGTGCGAATTTTCGTACAAATACAACCCATGCTGAATTAGACCCATAGTGCACAAATTGCTTTAGTGCAATACAGTGACATAAATATGAGTGACTGTTTGGCTCCTTCTTATGGTGTCAGCAGTGCTGCAGCTGAGAACACATATGCCTAAACCAAATCCACTGCCTCCCACCTCCAGCATATGTGACAGTATGACATCACAGAACAGGGGACCACATGCAGGTAGCTGGGTGCCCAGCATGTCCGACAGATGCACTGGACACCTCTCCAGGCAGCAGTGTGCCACCAAGGTACCAATGGCTCGCCCCATTGGCCTTGCATCTGGATTGGTGGTACCAATCACCTACCTCTCTTTAACATAAGGGGAGTAGGGAAAGGCATTACTTCTAGATCTTAATTTAAACCACACCACATGTATTGGTTCAGGGAGTGGTCAGCTGATATCAGAAATAAACCTTCTTGTTGAGTCATTACTTTGTGTTATTAAAATTTTATTATCATATTAGTATTTTGGCAAATGCAAAGTAAGATAATAAACACCATTAACAATTATATGAGTGCAATATAATACTTAACATTTTCAGATTAGCGCGTAATGGTAGAGACATTACTATGCCAACAAGCACTGAGGAACCACAATAAATGACTGCATGAGAATATGTTTCTCACCTGTTCAATCTAAGGTTCAGTCCACTGCTGGTCAGTTTTTAAGCCTTAGGATAACAAAAGAGACAAGTCCAGATAAACAGAGCTTGGTTGGTAGAAATGAGCAAGGTCGGTACCCTGAGAACCGAACCCTACAGAAATTCACTATCCGAGCCCGGATCCGAGTCTGGCTTGGGTTTTCCCGCCTGACTCGGAAACTAGAACGAGGCAAAACGTCATCATCCCGCTGTCGGATTCTCGCAGTGTTTGGATTCCATATAAGGAGCCGCGCGTCGCCGCCATTTTCACTCCGGCATTGGAGAGTGTAGAGAGAGGACGTGTCTCTGTTCTCAGTGTCCTGCATCAGTACAGTGGTAGTGTCTTGTGCTGCATCAGTCCAGTCACAGTGGTGGTGTCCTCTGCTGCCATATGTCCAGTGCTGCTGTATAAGTCCAGTCCAGTGGTGCTGTGTTGTGCTGCATCAGTACAGTGGTGGTGTATTGTGCTGCATCAGTCCAGTCACAGTGGTGGTGTACTCTGCTGCCATATGTCCAGTGCTGCTTTATAAGTCCAGTCCAGTGGTGCTGTGTTGTGCTGCATCAGTACAGTGGTGGTGTATTGTGCTGCATCAGTTCAGTGGTAGTGTCTTGTGCTGCATCAGTCCAGTCACAGTGGTTGTGTCCTCTGCTGCCATATGTCCAGTGCTGCTGTATAAGTCCAGTCCAGTGGTGCTGTGTTGTGCTGCATCAGTTCAGTGGTGGTGTATTGTGCTTCATCAGTCCAGTCACAGTGGTGGTGTCCTCTGCTGCCATATATCCAGTGCTGCTGTATAAGTGCAGTCCAGTGGTGCTGTGTTGTCCTGCATCAGTTCAGTGGTTGTGTATTGTGCTGCATCAGTCCAGTCATAGTGGTGGTGTCCTCTGCTGCCATATGTCCAGTGCTGCTGTATAAGTCCAGTCCAGTGGTGCTGTGTTGTGCTGCATCAGTTCAGTGGTGGTGTATTGTGCTGCATCAGTCCAGTCACAGTGGTGGTGTCCTCTGCTGCCATATGTCCAGTGCTGCTGTATAAGTCCAGTCCAGTGGTGCTGTGTTGTCCTGCATCAGTTCAGTGGTGGTGTATTGTGCTGCATCAGTCCAGTCATAGTGGTGGTGTCCTCTGCTGCCATATGTCCAGTGCTGCTGTAAAAGATTACACTGATCATACAGAGTGAGAGAAGAGATACTGTGCAGGTGTCACATATAGATAGTAGGTACATGTATCTGCAGTATAATTACACTAATAATACAGAAGAAGAGAAGTGATACTGTGAAGTGTCACATACATATAGGAACATATTTGCAGTATAATTGCATTGATCATGCAGAATAATAGAAGTGATACTGTGCAGGTGTCACATACAGATAGTAGTAACATGTATCTGCAGTATAATTACACTGATCATACAGAATGAGAGAAGTGATACTGTGCAGGTGTCACATACAGATAGTAGGAAAATGTATCTGCAGCATAATTACACTGATCGTACAGAATGAGAGAAATGATACTGTGCAGGTGTCACATACAGATAGTAGTAACATGTATCTGGTGTATAATTACACTGATCATACAGAATGAGAGAAGTGATACTGGGCAGGTGTCACATACAGATAGTAGGAACATGTATCTGCAGTATAATTACACTGATCATACAGAATGAGAGAAGTCATACTGTGCAGCTGTCACATATAGATAGTAGGAACATGTATCTACAGTATAATTACACTGATAATACAGAATGAGAGAAGTGATACTGTGCAGCTGTCACATATATATAGTAGGAACATGTATCTGCAGTATAATTACACTGATCGTACAGAATGAGAGAAGTGATACTGTGCAGGTGTCACATACAGATAGTAGGACTAGGAACATGGATCTGCAGTATAATTACACTGATCGTACAGAATGAGAGAAGTGATACTGTGCAGGTGTCACATACAGATAGTAGGACTAGGAACATGGATCTGCAGTATAATTCCACTGATCGTACAGAATGAGAGAAGTGATACTGTGCAAGTGTCACATACAGATAGTAGGAACATGGATCTGCAGTATAATTACACTGATCGTACAGAATGAGAGAAGTGATACTGTGCAGGTGTCACATACAGATAGCAGGAACATGTATTCGCAGTATAATTACACCAATCATACAGAATGAGAGAAGTGATACTGTGCAGGTGTCACATACAGATAGTAGGAACGTGTATCTGCAGTACCTCATTGCACCTCTTTTTCTTCTTTGCATGATGTGCTGTTTGGGGACTAGTTTTTTTAAGTGCCATCCTGTCTGCCATTGCAGTGCCACTCCTAGATGGGCCAGGTGTTTGTGCGTCACACTTGTGTCGCTTAGCTTAGCCATCCAGCTACCTAATTGCACCTCTTTTTCTTCTTTGCATCATGTGCTGTTTGGGGCCTAGTTTTTAAATCTGTCATCCTGTCTGCCACTACAGTGCAGCTCCTAGATGGGCCAGGTGTTTGTGCCGCCCACTTGTGTCGCTTAGCTCAGTCATACAGCCTCCTCGGTGCAACCTTTTGGCCTAAAAATAATATTGTGAGATGTGAGGTGTTCAAAATAGACCGGAAATGAGTGGAAATGAGTGGAAATGAATGTTATTGAGGTTAATAATAACGTAGGATCAAAATTACCCCAAAATTCTGTCATTTTAGCTGTTTTTATGTATTTTTCACAAATCATCAAGATCCAAAACCAAAACCAAAACATGAAAGGGTGGTTTTGGCAAAACCAATCCAGATCAAAAACATGAGCATGGAACCAGAACCAAAACACAAAACCCAAAATGTGCCCGCCGCACATCTCTGGTTGGTAGATAGTATAGTCAAAGCAGGAGCCACTCCATCCACTATGCTGGGCAATAATGTCAAATGCCCAAGACACATAATGTCTGGCCAGCTCCTTAAAATACAGGCTCCTGATGAGAAAGGAACATGCAGGTACAGTTTACTATAGTGCAGAATGTGATCATAAAGATTACACTAAGGGGGGCATGTGCTAAGCAGTGATAAAAGTAGAGAAATGAGCTAGTGGAGTAGTTGCCCATGGCAACCAATCAGCTGCTCTGTATATGTTTATAGTATATAAATTATAAATGTTACGTCAATGCTGATTGGTTGACATGGTCAACTTCTCTACTGGCTCACTTCTCCACTTTTATCACCGCTTAGTACATGTCCCCCTGATACTGCTAAAGTCCTTCAAACTTAAATCAACCAAACTGAAAAAGATACAGTTTTGAGAGATGGAACACTGATCTAATAATAAATTATTTGCTACTAATGTGCTGAAAAACCTTGGAAGAGAGGCGTAGATCTACTAAAGGCTTCAAAAACAAAAATAGATGTGTTGCCTATAGCAAGCAAGACCCGCTTCTTCATCAGGCCCAGCCATCTCTCATCCTAAACCTCTCTCCATGTTCACTCCTACCCCATCTTTCATCCTAACCCTCTGCTACATGGCTCACTTCTACCCCATCTATGTCACCCATGTCTGTCTGCTCCTCTCCTACAAAATGTAAGCTGTCATAATCATGGCCCTCTCCCCTCATATGCTTTATCTTCTCTTACTTAGACTATGGCCCTCATTCCGAGTTGTTCGCTCACTAGCTGTTTTTAGCAGCAGTGCAAATGCTAAGCCGCCGCCCTCTGGGAGTGTATCTTATCTTAGCAGAAGTGCAAACGAAAGGATCGCAGCACTGCTACAAAAAAAGATGGTGCAGTTTCAGAGTAGCTCGAGACTTACTCCTACCTAGCGATCACTTCGGACTATTTAGTTCCTGTTTTGACGTCACAAACACGCCCTGCGTTCGGCCAGCCACGCCTACGTTTTCACAGCCACTCCTGCGTTTTTTTCTAGCACGCCTGCATTTTTTCACACACTCCCCGAAAACGGTCAGTTACCACCCAGAAACACCCACTTCCTGTCAATCACTCTGCGGTCAGCAGTGCGACTGAAAAGAGTCGCTAGAGCTTGTGTAAAACTGCATTGGCTTTTGTGAAAGTATGACGCGTGTGCGCAGTGCGCCCCATATGCATGCGCAGAAGTGCCGTTTTTTTGCCTGATTGCTGCGCTGCGACCGAAAGCAGCTAGCGAACAACTCGGAATGATCCCCTATATTCTACACCATACTCTCTACTGCCGTATATGTCCAGTGGTACTGCCGTATAATTCCAGTTATCCTGACGTATAATTCCAGTGATCTTGCTGTATAATTCTAGTGATCCTGCTTTATAATTCCAGTGATACTGCAGTATATATGTCCAGTGGTACTGCCGTATATAAATATGCCCTGTTGCAAAGCGGATTACTGAGGCCATAACAACTATGCTGGTGCTAGACGTGCGTCCAGTATCTGCCATTAGTGCAGTGGGACTGCAGTGCTAACACTAGATGGGCCAGGTGTTTGTGCCGCACACTTGTGTCGCTTACCTTAGTCATACAGCTACCTCATTGCCCTATTTTACTTCTTTGCATCATGTGCTGTTTGGGGCATTTTTTTATATCTGCCCTCCTGTCTGACACTTCAGTGCCACTCCTAGATGGGCCATGTGTTTGTGCTGCACACTTGTGTCAGCTTAGTCATCCAGCCACCTCGGTGCAACCTTTTGGCCTAAAAATAATATTGTGAGGTGTGAGGTGTTCAGAATAGACTGGAAATGAGTGGAAATGATTGTTATTGAGGTTAATAATACTGTAGGAGCAAAATTACCCCCAAATTCTGTGATTTTAGCCATTTTTATGTTTTTTTTTTAAAAATCATCAAGATCCAAAACCAAAACACGAAAGGGTAGTTTTGTCAAAACCAATCCAAAACCAAAACATAAGCGGGAAATTAGAAACAAAATACAAACCACAAAAAGTGCCCACCGCACATCTCTAATTAAAAGTTCAACATTTTCCTTTAAGTCCTGGCGTGGGTCTCCCATATTTTCCAATAGCCAGCAGTATCCGGCACTAGAAAGAAACTAGATGGTGGCTGACATACTGTAATAGCAGGGGAACTCACATTATCCAGCCCCAAACTGGTCAGTCCAGGGATAGATTCCTTAGGCAGAGGCGTAACATGAGCTTTTGGCACCCAGGGCATGTTGAAAAAACGGCGCGCCCGCCCAAATCCCTGAACACATAAAAAGTTACCTTGCAGCGTGTGCATTCCTGAAAAGCGGTGTGGCCATCCATGGAGCGGACTTGGTTTTATGGCATGCCCCCCCCCCCCTTTCCACACACACTACTGCTGAATCCAGCAGCCCCAGCTCCTCCTCCCCAACCTTGTTTTTCTGACAAGCCTCCCCTTACTGCACACACTGCTGCTGAGGACCATCTTCTCCTCTCTAGCTCGCCTGCTGCACTACTCGCATGCTGAAGCTCCTGCCTCCAGTCCTCCGCTTCCCATGACTGGCATTCTGGCAAGCCCCCCCCCCTCTACTGTGAAGCTGTCCTGGCACCCAGGGTATGTGTCCCACTTGCATCACCCTCATTACACTGCTGTCCTTAGTAAAGTGGGTACCCAAAATTCAAGGGATCCATTCCCAACTCCCCAAGGACAACCAATAGTTTGATAATTGCAAGTAGACTACAGGTCCCAGCAAGGCTGTCTGGGGCTGGTTTTCCTTGAGAAGGCGGGACCCCACAATGTTTCTGACCCTATTATAAAATACCCCCCAAAAAATAATAGTTTTAAAGATTTTCTTAAAAAAACATTCTCATTGAATTTTTGGTGGTTTCTATATCTGCTGGTTAGTAAATCAAGATTTTCTATTGTAGTCTATGTAAAATAATTTATAATCTGTCCGGTCCGATGGTCTATTGCCATCTACAGGTATAGTATTTTTTTTTCTCTGAATTTCCAACAAATTTGCCTTCAGAAAATCTTTGATGTTCAACAGTGATCCAGGCAGGTGAAGCTGGGACTATTCTAACTCTCTAGCTGAAACTAGTAGCTTGAGGGATAGTGGGTGGAGGAGTTTGTCCCATCAGGGGCGCTTTAAAAACCCACTGACAATTTTTCCCTTCAAAACTGTTCATAATCTTGGTTTTTGTTTTTTATGTTTTATATTAATATAGTTTTAAAAGTATTTTTTTTAACACTAGACAGACTGACAAATTATACTTACTAGAAAGACTGGAAGGGGTCATTTTTAATAGAATGTTTATTCAGAACAAGTTGGGTTTTTGTATATCACTTGAACTTTTAATTTCTACTAAGACCTATTGAATTTGAAAATTTATATTCGCTGCAATTAGGTCTGTAATTAATATCAATTCAGCCTGACAGCCCAGAAAAAAACATCATCAGTGTCAGTCTCATAACTTTCACTGACTTCAGATTCCTCAGGTATGTATGAAATATCACTCTCTGAATCAGACTGTATATCTTCAGTTTCCGACTCTGCTTGTACTGCTGCATCATCTTCTCCTCCTGAGTCTTCTTCATCTATATTTTGAAGACATTTTAGAATTTGCTCATTTGTCAAACCATGGAACCTGGACATTTTCACTTATCAAACTGTGAATACACGGAACTTCAAGTTAGGACTCACAGACCCTTACTTCGCAACTGCTGAAAAGGAAAAAGGAACCTTATCAATTCAATATAACTCTTGAAAATATTTTAACTTGTTAGCCTATAACTTCCGTAGGCGAGCATACATCATTTTAAAGGAATTTATACGCAAAACAACTCAGGGGTCATTTTGATCCCTTCAGTCTTTCTAGGTATACCTTGAAATATTTTCCCAAATATTGACCCTACACAAACAACATTTTGGTGGCTTGATTGTGACATTTAATTATGAAAAGTCACAAAAAATAAGATTAGCAGGAAACCAAATTGCTGAAAGGCAACAAGTTTTTCATTGTTAAGGGGTCAAAATGACCCCTTCAGGCTTTCTAGTGTTAAATATTGAAATATTATATTATGCACATCTGCGGAACGGATCTCCTCGTCAAAACCTAGAGGACATAGTGGGGCAGCACATTCACATGTGATCTGACCATGCTAGTTAAGTGGTTAAGAGAGGTCCCGTGTGCAGTCTCCGATAGGGCCCCTTCCTCTCCAGCGGTGCAGTAGACTCTGGCATTGTGCCACCTCTGGACCCAGGGGCCCATGTGCACCGTCACATCCCACCCCCCCACCCCCCCCCCCCCCCCACACACACACACACATTTTGACACCTATGATTGTGCATTTGTCATTTTTTTTATCTGAGTGTAACTTGTGTCCACTTGGATAAGAAAGTCAAGGTCATTTACATGTAATTAGCCATATCCTTTAGAGAAGCATCCAATTTTGACTAACCCATATCTAAGTTATGCCTTTTAGACACATAGCTATACTGAAAATCTCTGCGTTGATGATGATGATGATGATGATGATGATCTTATCTTTGTCTCTAAAATTCATATCTACTAATTTAAAGATTGCACATTTCTTGAAAAGTACAGTAGAGCCACATAAAAATAAGTGTTCAGATGCATTTTATATGCACTTAAACATGACATTTTATGTTTTCTGTACTTAGGCCAATTGTGTTCAGCTGATTCTATAAAAAGTAAAAACCTGATATAGGAAAAGTCTGGGAAGAACAACAGGTGTGGTACTGTACTTTTTGTATAAATGTTGTTTGTTATTTTAATACTAGGAACATATTACAGTTAAAAGATTCAAGGCCATTAGTAATTACTGACAGCAACCATTTACCGATTTCATCATTTAATCGTCAGTTCTGCTCTCTTCCACTTACACGATGACATATCTGTATCTCAAGAACTGACACTTGCTGACTGCAAATTGGGCAAATTATTTATTGCTTACATAAATGGAGAAAGTAGTTTCCATGACGTGTTTAAAATTAGGGATAAAGAACTGTATAAAAATATCATTAATTTACATAACTCCAGTAGATCTTATTCTTACTTTACTATTTGTCTCACTACTCTAACTGCCAAAGGAGTTTAACCATTACCATGAACTGACCACAACCTCGTTTCTTCTGGTTGAGATTTCAGCCATGCCAGATCCACGCGGAACCTTACATTTGCATTAATCTTTATTCTCTTTAGATCTTGCGTTCACCTTTTATATAAAATCAGCTTCATTTAGAACCGAAGTGGTAATTAAACAAGGCTTTCCAGGATGTCATGTCATGCAATTTCAAAAAGGAGTGAAAGTCATTAGTAGATGCTGTCATTGCAAACTACCATCTGAGATCACTGCTCTTCCACATAAATAATATATCACTATGAGTTTGTCATCCACTAATTACCTCAATGTATTCTTTAACTTGCATTATACCTTTTCCATTATACCTTCCCTGCATTTTCTATGTACTGTAATTACAGAATGCAATCTGAGCTTTGCAATTATGTAATTATATATACACTATACAGTATATCTAAAGTTATGTTTCTGTGGGTGTGATACAATTTACTGGTGGTCGGGATGCTGGCGGTCACATGACCGACACAGGCAACCCGACAATTAGAATGCAGACAGTGTACGGGGTAATTATTTAAATTCCCCTGTGCCCTACTCTAACCCGCTTGGTGTGGCGGCTACGGCTAAGAGACCGTAGGTGGAGGCTAGGGCTAACTCCCCCTCTAGTGCCTAACCCTAACCCTCCTCCGGGGCCTAACCCTAACTGTCACTCAGATACTTACCTTCAGGAAGTCAGCGGTTGAGGGTGCTGGTGCCTGGATTCCGAATAGTGTCGGGATTCCACGTCAGTCACACCAGCATCAGCACCACCATCCTGACGGCTAGGAAACTAACCGCTTCCCGTTCTTTTCTGTATAATTTTGTTCTCATACACTTTGCAGTTTTTTTTTTTATTCCTTTGTGCCACATTGCGGAGCGTGTGTGGCGCCATATAAATAAACAAATAAACAAATATTTAAATATAATAATAATAACAACAACAACAATAATAATAATAATAATAATAATAAAAGTCCATTGCATACCAGGCCAATCATTTGCATTTAGTCAGGCAATTCTGGAAAAAAAAGTGTTTTAGCCCCAAAGGTAAACATTTCAAACAACACTTTTCCAAACATACAGTAATTTGTGGCGGCTGTCTAGGATGGCATGGAACAGCAAGGAATCTGTGGATCTTCTTTCACAGTAGGAGAGATTGTATGTAATTCAGACTTTTCAACAGATGTTGTACAGTACTACTGTCAGAAGTTTCATAGTGCAGGATAAGATCACTATGTATGTTGAAGAAAGTGTATAAACAAATAGAACAGAGTGCAACTTATAAGAATACAGGAATGAAGCATTGTCTTTGAGGCGTTCGCAGTGCCCACTGTAAATTCAATTGTTCATAGTCAGGCCAGTTGGTGGGGAAATGGGGAAATGGAAATGGACAGATTTGGAATGAAAGTAACTCCCTCATGACTCAGCTTTCCCTGCAGAAACCTGGAGTGCGTGTTTCCTTCCTTACCTCCAGATTTTTCTAAAGATGGATAAGAGAGCTCTAGAGTTACAGCAGTCTTGTTTTTAACTCTTACAATGAAGGTACTGTATATGAAATATCAGGTATTTATAATCTGTCTCCTAAAGCTCAAAAAATATCAGACACCATTCCTAATTTATTTATAAATAGGGACAGTGGTGCAAGTAAGTTGGTATGGGCAGGTACGACATACTGTACCATTAAGAAATTAGTGCATCATGGACCTTATATAGGTTTGTTAGCAAACTAAAAAAAAGTAAGCAATTGGGCAAAACCATGTGACACTGCAGGTGGGGCAGATGTAACATGTGCAGAGAGATTTTTATTTGGGTGGGTTATATTGTTTCTGTGCATGGCTGCTTATTTCTACACTGCAATTTAGTTTTCAATATGAACACACTCCACCCAAATCTGAATCTCTCTCTACATGTTACATCTACCCCACCTGCAGTGTAACATGGTTTTGACCAATTGCTTACTTTTTTGGTTTGCTGTCCAACCTGAATAACCCCCCAATCATTAGCATCATAACGGGGGTGCGGGCCGCACCCAGGTGTCACCTGCCATAGGGCAACACCAAAATGCCGGCTCCTGATCAGTGACAGGAGGCGGGTGCGGTACTTTAACATTACGTGCAATCACTTTGTAGGAACCAGCACTGCAGCCATAGCACTCCCCGGGGGCAGCCCGCATCTCCCGAACCCCTGGGATGCCAAAAGATGGGGCCTCGGGCCGTGAGGCCACTCCCCCTCCTGCTAAGTCATTGCCTCTCGATGGGGCCACGCCCCCATGATGCGTGACCATGCCCTTTGTGATGCGAGGCCATGCCCATTTTTGCTGCGGGGAAAAAATAAAACCTACTTTCACCGCTGGATAGGGGTAATCTTAAAATGACAAATCACTAAACTATTGGGGTTCATTTATAATGTAAAATAAAATGTAGTGTATTTTAAAGAAACACTACTTGCAGCAGCTATAATGAGGTTTCTATAATTACATGTATTGCTTTATGCATCCAACATTTTGGCTGTATGGGTTGTTATTTGCAAGACAGGATATTAGTTCTTAAACATTGAATTGTTACCTGAAATTATCTGGTAGGTCCTGTGGTTTCCTGATTTCTGGTCCTGGATGATATACACAGATCAGCCATCTTTTCTCTTTTTTGTTCCATTTTAAAGGCCCATACACATTTGATGATGCACACGTCGTTAACGACCGTCGTTAACGACTTCCCTTGAACTTCCCTTGAACAGCTGAGCAAACGACATGAGCATACACACTACCAACGACCAAAGACCAAAGACCATTCATCGTTGAAGCATCCAAGCTGAACAGTTTATTAAAATAATGAGCTGGGAACAGGGCTGGTGAACAGTGGCTTGGTCGTTGGTCGTTCACACCATACACATTCAACGACGTCTCTGGTCAGTAACGACCATAGTGGAAATTGAGCATACATGCTCCACAGATAAGCGAGGGTCGTTAACGTCCCGCGGGGCCGCGCATCGGTGGTCGTCGGATGCATACACACTTGACGATATAATGAGCGACGTCGTTGATGAGGGCTGAAATGAACGACGTCGCTCATTTTATCGTCAAGTGTGTATGGGCCTTTAGGGGTGATGCTAGATTTCTTTTGATTGAAAGACCAAGAAATCAATATACTGTAGCTTCACTATGAGGATAATTTCCACTTCAGTCTAAAATCTAAATACAAATTTGTACTGAATTCAAGTGAGTGCAAACACATAAGGGGTTGCACTTATTAATGTGTGACTTCATCATCTATCACACTTTTACCATATGGTTTTTGTCATGCAGTGATCATTTCCGCACCAGAATTACACATGGATCAGCGACAACCAGATGTATTAAACTGTGTAATCTTTGTATATGTTTCTTTGGTTTACATGCTCCCAAATAACACATTATATCTAGGGATATTTGTGGGATTTTTTATCTTAAGGAGAGTACACACTAGGCAATGTACTTGGTGAGCAACATCACCTAGTGTGTCCCCCTGCTGGTCCAGGTCGCACTACGGCAGGCACGCACACTGTTCGATATCGCTAGCTATATCACACAGTGAGGCAGGGTCAGACTGACCCACAGGGGTACCAGGGAAACCACCGGTAGGCCCCACTACCCCAGGGCCCACTACTTCCTCTAGGGATCAGGTACCAGACTATGCACTTGTACATGGTAGATATGTTGCATTACACTGCACTAAACTATTGTGTATTTTAAGCCGCTGTGGAGGCTGGCCACACCCCATTTGTAGGCTGGCCACACCCCTAAGTATGGGCCCCTATCACTGCATTCCCCCGGTGGGCCCTTCATGCCCCAGTCCGACACTGCAGTGAGGTCATGCCACGGCCGGTCGGTGCATGCAGCTTTGGCCGATGAGTCTAAATTGAGCTACATACACGCATCGCTCATCGTTTACAGTGTACACACTAGTCGATATAGTAAATGACGGGTCAAAATGAGCGACGTCGTTTACTATATTGACGAGTGTGTATGAGCCTTATGAAGAGAGTACAACTTTTTCATTCTCAGTTAAATATTTTGATCACTATTACTGTAGCTACTATATTTCTTTGCACACTGTATTTCTTAATGAATGTACAGTACAGAGCCCTAGCTCATATTACCCATCACTGCTAATAGTAGTTGGTCGTTTGCAGTGATTGCAGTAGAAGTAGATGGGCAGAGTACTGTATCTATAGGATCGCATGATGTGCACGCACCTATGTGCGCTCGTGCAACCCGTTTGCAGGTAAGATAAAGGAGGATACATCTGTATTCACCCATCTGCAAAGTGCTATGCAGAGTGCTGCGGGTGGACAGCCCTTATACGTACTCTTGATTGGATACTAGGCATCATCATCATTGCACACTTGAACTGACTCCTTCCTTGGCACAAAAGATCCTTAGGAAAACAGGCACTTGCACACAATTCTGCATGGCTGCAGCTCTGTTGGCAAGCCCTCACTGAACATTGCCTACATGAGATTGCTTTCATTTAGCCCAGTTACAGAACAACACAGGACAGAAAAAGATTGTCTCTTTTGTTGGCGCACTTAAAAAAGAAGAAAAGATTTTACATTTATTCTTGTTATAAACATATCATATTAAAATCTAACTTTTATTAATACTAACTTAAAAATTATTTGCAATTGAGAAACATAAATGAAAAAAAGTTATTTTGTGTATTCGTGTAAATTTTGTGAATAAATTCAATAGTGTAAACAAAATAAAAACTGATTCACTGTGCCTGAATTTTCTGCTTCATTTATTATATCATAAGTTTTCAATTAGAGAGCAATGGGTGTAGCACAATAACTGTATGTAGAGTTGGGTAGCATGGACTTCTCACATAGGTGGCAAGAAAAGGTATCTAGGGTCACAAAACAGTGAATGATGTAAAAATATGGATGGATGTAGGATTTTTCCAGTGTGTCCTTTAAAATATTCATCAATTTATTTTTACATCATTCACTGTTATGTGACCCTAGATACCTTTTCTTGCCACCTATGTGAGAAGTCCATGCTACCCAACTCTACATACAGTTATTGTGCTACACCCATTGCTCTCTAATTGAAAACTTATGATATAATAAATGAAGCAGAAAATTCAGGCACAGTGAATCAGTTTTTATTTTGTTTACACTATTGAATTTATTCACAAAATTTACACGAATACACAAAATAACTTTTTTTCATTTATGTTTCTCAATTGCAAATAATTTTTAAGTTAGTATTAATAAAAGTTAGATTTTAATATGATATGTTTATAACAAGAATAAATGTAAAATATTTTCTTCTTTTTTAAGTGCGCCAACAAAAGAGACAATCTTTTTCTGTCCTGTGTTGTTCTGTAACTTGTTGTCTAAGGCAGCACCCCCTATGATGAATGATACTAAAACTTCTTGAAATCATAAAATCTGGGGAATTTTTCAGTAAAAATTAAAAATTTCAGTATCTCTCTAGTGCAGAGGACATCCCTATCCCCCATTTTACCTATATGTACATTTAGCCCAGTTACACATGTTCAGTCGCAAGCCAAGATGCGACTGAATTGTAGACGATTACATTGACCATACATGCATACGCTCAGTTCTGTAGAACAATCAGCTTGAATACAGTGTTGGCCCCACAGCTTTCATTTCCAGCACTGTGACGTATACATGCGGTGTCAGAATCAAGCAGTTCCTCGTCGCCATCCCACTGATTATTTTTGAGCGGCAACACCATTTTTTTTTCTCTCATCATCTAGTATCCCATATCAGCATTTGAAAACTATGACTAGTAAGCATATAATTACATACTGGGGGTTATTTAGTAATATTAGATGGACAAGCACCCAATCGGAAATTTGCTTTTATTTTCTGATTGCACATGATCAATGAAAACTAATTACTGATTGCTCTTGGATCGTGGTGATTTACTGTATACTAATCCAATTCAGTCACATGTATATATCAGTGAGTGATAAAGGGTGGAATGTAGGAGTCAGTATGATATCCCATTGGACATGATGTCGGGCTCAGAATCCCAACAGTGGCATCCCGGCCATCAAAATCCCAACACCTTCTCCAAGAGTACCTTAACCCTTCCCTGTTCCCTACCCTAACCCTCCCTTGTGGGTGCCTAACTTTAACCCTCCCCAGTGGTGCCTAACGCTAACCCTCCCCTTCCAAGTGCCTAACCCTAAACCCCCCCTCTGGTACCTAGCGATAACTTTCCAGTCCATGCACCCTAACCCCACTTCTAATGCCTAATCCTAACCCCATCCCCCCCCCCCCCACATGGCAGGACATGAGCGCATCCCACTGGATGAACGCTAAGGATTCTGGGCATCTGTATTTTGACACTGGGATAACGAGATCCATTTTTCAAACACAGCCTGTAACATGGCAGTTAGGAGCTGATTGGCTGATACTTTATCTCTGTCCACTTTATCTCTCTCCAAGGCTTAGTATATAGACCCAATAATCACACTTTGTGCAGCAGCGATAGCAGCTCCAATCACCTATGATTCAGGCCTCTAATGCCTTAGCTAGCAATTTTCATCTTACTTTCAAACAAGATTGGAAGAATGCATTTGCTGAGTTTAAGCAGGAAATTACCGCTCTGGACACTTGTACGGATGCTCTAGAATCCAAAACTGATGACATCTATTGCTCACAGTGCAGGTTTAAAAGGGAACTGCATGGCCACTTATAGACAAACATGAAGAACCGATCTCCGTGGAACAACTTTGGAATTTCTTAAGTCCGCAGTCTCTTCCTTAGTAGCACAACTTCATCCCAGTTGCCCGGACACAAGATCAATCTTGGTCATTAATCTTGGTCATTAATACATTGTGTGACCAGGAATACGGAATATTCATTTCTGACTGCACACTACTGTGCCTGCTGCTTATCTGCTGCTCTTCCGAGTCCCAACTCCCATACATACACACACACACACACACACACACACACACACACACGCACACACACAATGACGGCCCTCCTCTCTGCGTGCCCACTCATTGAATTTAACATAGAATTTGACGGCAGATAAAAAAAAAAACTTGTCCAATCGTGTATTCTGCCTCTTCTCTGGTCCTCACAGGCTCAGAGGCATGCTCCGAACCACCAGCACTCCTTACAGCACATCGCAGGGACAGGTTCCAAAACTGGATCATAAATTCAGCAGACACAATTGCGTATTGCAATACGATCCTGGGCACTAAAATTGCACCCAGATTGCATTTCATATGCAATCTTTGATAAATGGGACCCTTAGTCTTTCTGTACAAAATCCCCTCTGGATTAACTAATAAGGGAAGGTTAGGGTTTGATTGATTTAGTGTAAATGGTGAACAGTTTCCATATACTTATTAGAAGCATTGTGGCCTAGTGTCCTCACCTGATTTCTAGGGATGTAGTTGGCATCTCGATGATCAAGACGTTGGCAGTCAGAAGACTGGAACAGGAGGATTAGGGTCAGACACTAGGGGGAGGGTTAGTGCTAGTCTGAGAGATAAGAGGGTTAGAGTAACAGCCAATATATATATCGCTGGTCTGTCGGACGGTGTATACCAAAGATATGTCTGTGAACGCTGTTGTTCACAGATATATCGCGTCGGCCCTGCAGCACACACGATGACCAATACATCTACAGATACAGTATACTAGTGCATCGTTCTGTGTGTATGGGCGGTCAACTGACCACCCATACACTTCCTGCACAAGCCAGCAGTGATTGGCAGCGCAATTGGGTGGGCGCATGTAACTGCCCTCCCAGTTTGTGACATCAGTCAAGACGGATTGGGCAGTGTGTATGCACAACACACTGCATGATCTGTCTGTAGATATATCTGCAGATCCATTTATCTGCAGATACATCCGCAGGTGTGTACCCACATTTAGGCACCAGGGGGAGGGTAGGGTTAGTCTGCAGAACATGAGGGTTAGGGATAGGCACTCGGGGGAGGGTTAGGCTGCAGTATGGGAGTGTTAGGCACTAGAGGGTTAGGATTAGACTGTGGGATGGGAGAGTTAGGCACTAGGGGGAGGGTTAGGGTTAGACTGTGGGATGAGGGAGGCAGGGTAAAGTTTTATGTCTCTATATATTAATATGATGACTGGGACTTGTATCACTCTATAGTGTAAGAACTGAATGTGTAAAAAGTACAAAACTCAACAGATCTCTTCGCAGTCAAGTCCAGCTCTGCAGTCTCTCATGAATGTATTTCTAACACAGGAGGCAGGTGGTGGGTTCACATTTCTGCCTCTTGCTGACAGCATTTGTACTGGCTCCTACTTGGGGCTGGGCACCACTCGCTGGGAAGATCTCAGCGGCATGATGTTTTCAGGGACTTAGATCTCCCTCACTATGAAGCACTGTATCAGAGGAGCTGCCTCTGCAGACACCCACAAGTAGCTCCGTCCTACTTCACTGCACTCAGGCACTCTCACAGGAACCGCTGCTGCCCTCTGGCAATGCAACTTCCTCTCACCCTTGCAGCCTCAGTATCCCCTTAAAGTCCGGAGACACTTCTGTCTGTCCATGACTCCCCTTCTCCCTGAGGTCGAGTGCTACTCAGGAGACGGTGCTCATGTTGGCTCATAACTCACTGGCTCTGTAATACTACAGCGCTGCCCACTGTCATGCAGTTTTGTTTTTAATGTGCACCGACATATTAATGCCCCCACAAGCATCCCCTTCATTGCAGGAGAGGGGGTGCCACACGCTTACAAGCTCCTCTATTGTAGCAGGAACTTAGGGCATAGAAAAGGGGACAATGGAGGAGGTGCCCCCTTCTAGGCTAGAGCCCGGCGGCAAATTACTCCATTGTCTCCGGGTGTTCCGCAACTGCTCCTCCATCCATTTAGATATTTTGTACAAATTTCTTTCTACATATTCTCTCTTCCCTCTCAGCTGATGACCTCCTAATGTATAGGGCATATTTTGAATGCAATGCATCCCACCACTGATCACATGAATAGCAATGTTTAGTAACACCATATGCATGTACAATTCTGATTAAAACTGCAAAGGACAACTCTTCCAATAACAGTCCTTTGTGATGTGAAGACTTCCGTGTTTATGATCCAGGAGTCCTTCTGTCAGCCAGTACATACGCGAACTGCAGGGGACGCTGGGGTTACATTTTATTTATTATTTATTTATTAACAGTTTCTTATATAGCGCAGCATATTCCGTTTTTACTAAGGTGCCGATTTTTTTAGAAGTGAAGATGTTGCACATAGCAACCAATCATATTCTAGCTATTACCTCCTTGAAGCAGCTAGATAAATGTTAAGTAGAATCTGATTGGTAGCTAAGGTCAACATCTCCACTTCTAAAAAACCCACACTTTAGTAAATATACACCTGGGAGGGAGCCTAGCAGATCCTCTCAGAGAAGTCTGCAGTAAGAAGCCCATAGGTTTCTAATGACATCTATAGATGTTGGTCCTTATCGGGAACAAATTACAGAAAGTTTTGCTTTCAAGAGCTTGATGCATATGGGGAATGCAGTTAAACCTTCCAAAATGGTTTGACAGCATTTTTGAGGATAGTGGATTTCGCCCATAGCAGGGCTGGATTAAGCCTTTGGGAGGCCCGGGGAACTTAAAAAAGGGGGGGCCCTGCATGTGTGGGAGGGTCATGTATGCCTATGGGGGTGACTTCCGGGGGGGGGGGGGGGTCAATACAATAACAATTGGGGGTGGGGGAGGAATAATGTACAGTTAAAGTAATAATAAAAAAAAAATACATTGGTTGCTGGGTGGGGTATTTGCACAAAAAAAGTGTTGTTTTTCTTACTGGGGGGGCTTGGGTGGTTTATTAAACTTTTTTATTGCTTCTAAGGGGGTATGGGGTTACTATTGTAACGGGTTTAAGTCCACTGTGGGTTCTATTGGAATGTTATTTTCTGCACTGCTGCAGATTGTAACAATGAACTTACTACTGTGTGGGGTGGGCGTTCACCTCTGGACTACCTTGCTTGCTTGACCGCACTCCTTATCAGTGCAGAGGTCTGTTCAGTCTCCTGTCCAGGTCGCTGCGGAGTCCGGGTCCCTCTCTCCTCACTGGGAAGAGGCGTGGTCCCTCAATCCAGACAGCTGCTACTACTGTAGCTAGCTGTCAGTGTAACCCTTCGTGCAGCGTGGCCGTGACTGTTTACGCTGTGCAGGCAGCAGGGGCAAATGGATCTAAGCAGCTCCAGCTGGGGGGCCCCTTTAGGGAGGAGGGCCCGGGGTACTCACCCCCTGTGACCCCCCCTTAATCTGGCTCTGGCCCATAGACATTCACTAATCATACAATAAAGGATTGAAACAATATGTCTTATTCTTCTTAAAAAATTGGGTATTGGATGGCTCTGGAATTTGTATGATGGTGCGTAGTACCGAAGCAGCACATTTCTGGCACCGTTTGACCAGAGCCATGAATTACAGACAGTACCACTGTTTTGATCTATTACATGACAAGGGTTATGTAATGTGTGTAAGGCTCTCGCAGGACACTTGCTGTTTGGCCTTCAGTGTGTAAATAATGGTACCACGCTGACAGTAGCTCGATAAAAAGAGGAATTCTAATTACTGTGCTTTATAAGATGTTTTAAAATACAAAAGGCATTTCATCTTTTTAGATGATAGAAATGTATCCAGTGACCCATAATTAATGTGTTAGAGCAGCTGAAATTAATCTGGCCTAGGACATGTTGCAACAAACCTAACTGTTAATTAACAGTACCACATCCAAAGGCTAGTAAATTAACCTGTTTAAATGCACCGATCCCCTAAAAACTAAATCAGGAATAGCATGCTCTTATGTATATTACACAATGAAACATTTTCCATAATCCACTTAAATGCTCATATGCGTATTTCAAACTGTTTTATACTTCCAAAGTGGTGGAACATGTTCAGTTTTAGTTATGTTGGAAATTATGTGTGTGCAGGTGTTAATATAGCAGAGTTATATAGATACACACCAGTTGAGGCTTCCTTCTTTGAACAGGCCAGTTATTTAACCAATGGTGTTGGTTGATAGATAGCAGGTACAGTTGTACTCACTGTTGCATGCACTCTGGTGATGGAGCGGAGCTTCATCAGAATAAGATTTTATAGAGCTCACCTGCCGGTGAGTATATGCTGCCAAAAGGTAGGGATGCAGGGATACTGGAACAACTTTATATGCAGATTTTCGCAGGTCTTTCATATAGTAGGAGCTAAGCAGGAGACTTCTGTCTCCCACCATGGGGCATATGTAATAGGGTCCGAGTTTGCCAGAGGTGCGGGATGCTGGCCGATCTTGGACATTTTTTTTTAAGCATCAATCATTTACAAGGCAAAAAAATGAAGAAAGTCTTGCAATTGTGAATAGGTAATGCACGTGGATGAGAGACGCAGGTCTTGTGGCTGCTATGGGGAATGCAAAGTGTGTTCATTGTATCAAACTTTTGAAATCACATTACATTGCCCTCACCCCAGGATAACCTTAAGGCCACTTATCTGGTCTTCAGCATATTTAATCTTTAGTAAGCACATGTGGGAGTAACCTTCGGGGCTTTTTCTGAGCTGCAAACAAAGTGGCTGTCTTGTAGTTGCAGAGAGCCATGGAAGTATGATTTACTACCTTATGCTAATGCAGGAATCCATAGGGATAATGCGGGGGGTTCATATATCTGCAAGTGGAAACCCATGCCATCCATCGATTTTATGCCGGTGCCGCCATCATTAGAATCTGCACTTACATCCATGCTAGGTGTAAGAGATCTGTCAGAAACTGGATTCCCTTCCCCATATGCATTAGTCAGAATCTAATCTTAGAAACACATCCACTGCTCCCTTAACACTCTAACCAGAGAGAGCAGTTTCATGCTCTCACAATTGTTGTCTCCCAATTTAAAGGTATGACAGACCCAACTGACCTCTTTCCAACTCAGAAATTTGTACATGCGCTATGCAAAAGTCATCTCCTATATCACAGGTTCTCAAACTCTGTCCTCAGGACCCCACACGGTCCATATTTTGCAGGTCACCTGTAGATTTTTAAGATGTGACAGTTGGTGATACACAGTGCAGCTGCTGGGTGACATGGAAAATGTGAACTGTGTGGGGTCCTGAGGACCGAGTTTGAGAACCACTGTCCTATATAATAGCCCAGATCTGTGACTTTGTGACTCATTTGCTAATGCTGGGCGGAGTCACAACACTGGGCGGAGTTAGTCAAATGAGTCACAGATCTGGGCAAATCTATAGGAGACTAGGAGCAGAAGCAGATGGTATGGGCATGTCACAGGCAGGGGTGCATACCTCCCAGCTTTCTTCAGGCAGAAGGAGGGACACACAGGCAGCGAAAAGGGGCGTGGCCAACGAAAAGGGAGTGGCTTCACGGGAGGGCCCCCGTTTTTGTCAGTGAGGGGGCATGCCCAGCGCTCTGTGAGCTGCTGGAATGCCCCCAGGGGCGGATTATGAGTCCGGGGGGCGCAGGACACTTGAGACGGGGGGCCCTATCTCATTGCTGTGAATGCTGGGGGTTTGTGGGCGTGACCTAATCGCGGGACGCGTGACCACGCCCCCCTTATGCAAATTTCGGATATATTTTTTATATGGGATTTTGGCCCCTCAGCTAGGGGTAAATCCAGAGGGGCTGGTCACTCCCCCCTACACACCCGCACAGGCAGAAGAAAGCAGGGAGGCTGCTGCCTCCCTGCACCACCACAGACCTGCCAACACGCAGCAGAGTGTGCTGACTGTAGCACAATGCTGCTGCTGGCAGGACGGGGAGCTTCAGAGCTGGGACAGAGCTACTCCAGCCAGGGGGTGCCCCTAAAACTGTGGGGCCCACGGTACATACCCCCTGCCCCCCCCCCTTAATCCTGCTCTGCTGCCGGAAACCCCTCTCCCACTGTCTCCACTAAATAGACGCTGTGCGCATGCGCACAGCGTCTATTCAACGCAGCTCTGCTAAGCAGAACAGCGAGTTCAGGAGCTTCCCAACTGCCCCCCCAATGGGGGACACTGCGGCCCACGGGTGGGACAGCGGGACAGACCCCAAAAAATGGGACTGTCCCACGAAAATCAGGACAGTTGGGAGGTATGGGGGTGTGTGAGGGGCTATGCCATACAGACAGATTGGGCACTTGCTCACTATGTGCTTGACCCCAAACATCAGCATACTAAGCAGGGGCTCTCTGGCGCGGAGGAGCGTCACTTTCTGGCACACTCCACGCTTCTTAGCTGCAGTTTTGTGGGGCACCTGCCGCTGTGCAGGTTCCGTACTGCCTCTGTTATCTCCAGCCCCGGCAACCCCACCGCTAGCTGCAGCGCTGCCACCCGCAGTGAGGTGCGCCCAGCTCCTTCACACACTTTAGTCGGCGGGTAGCGCTGCAGAAGTCAGCGCTGCTTGCAGGCTCCGACCCCCTCCTCCCTCCAGCCGCAGCGTCTCCTGGGAGCTAACCAGTTACTCCCAGTCTCCCCTTTCCACAGTGCCCGGCAGCCGCGAGGTCCGCGCCGCGTGCATGCTATGACCCCCTCCTCCCTCCAGCCGCAGCGTCTCCTGGGGGATAACCAGTCACTCCCAGTCTTCCCTTACCACAGTGCCCGGCAGCTGCGCGAGGTCTGCGGTGTGTGACTGAGGAGGGGGGGAGGGATGCGGACAGGCAGAGGAAGCAGGACTCCAGCCTGAGAGAGTCAGCCATGCCAAGTCTCCACGAGCAGCAAATCCCAACAGGTTGGAGTGGAACAGCAGCAGCCAGCAGCAGTGACTCCGGTAAGACACATCTGTCTGTCACCACTGTTCTGTCCCTAATACCAATCTCTCCCGTGCCCTGTGTTCTGTCATGTCCCTGTCACCCCTGGCCTTGCCCTGTCACCCTTATCCTGGCCCTTTCACCCTTATCCTGGCCCTTTCACCCTTATCCTGGCCCTGTCACCCTTATGCTGGCCCTTTTACCCCTATCCTGGCCCTGTCACCCCTGTGCTTGCCCTGTCAACCCTATACTGGCCCTGTCACCCCTGTCCTGGTCCTGCCGCCCCTACCCGGGCCATGTCACCCCTATCATGTCCCTGTCATTTCTGTCCTTGCCCCGTCACCCCTGTCCTGGCCCCATCACCCCTGTTCTGACCCTGTCACCCCTCACCTGGCCCTGTCACCCCTGTCCTGGCCCTGTCACCCCTGTTCTGACCCTGTCACCCCCTGTCCTGGCCCTGTTACTGCATACCCTCCAACTACCTTTTTGGCAGGTACAGTACCCGCAGCGCCTCCAGACCCCTCCCCAATGCACCACACCTCCGTACCTTCCCCTCCACCACATGCGGCACTCCACCCCTCCCCCACACGCTGTGCCTCCAGACCCCCTACTTTACCCGCGTCTCCCACTCCCCCGCCCCTCCACCACCCACAGCACCTCCAGGCCCCCTCCACCATCCACCGCCCATATATGTCTCCCCCCACACCTGCCCCCCCTCCATCCGCAGCATCTACAGACACCCTCCCCCATCCCCAGTCCCCCCCGCTCCCGCTACATTCTGTACATCATGCCCTGCAGGTGCTGTTCACGCCATCGCAAGGGGCTGCGCCTCCTTCACCATCGAACGCCCTTTCATTGTGCAATATTTAACCACTAACAAAGGAATGCAGGTAATACTCCATATAATACAAATATTGAACCCCAGAAAGGCATGCAAGGGTTAAGGGGGCGTAGCCCCTTGCGACGATGTGAAGAGCGCCCGTAGGGCGCGATGAAGCACCTAGTAATTTGTTTTTGTGTGAGCTGTCCAATTCAGCAGACTCTTCATAAGCATATGCAGTATGGATTCCAGGTGTAGTATTGCTAAGCAATCTCCACCGTTTCTGCTCACAAATGACCAGTATTTGGCGGGTGGTCTTCAGGTTGCTGGTGGCTGGGCTCCCGGCGACCACCATACCGGTGCCGGAATCCCGACCACCGGCATACCAACATCTTTTCTCCCTCTAGGTGGTCCACGACCCCACTTTAGGGAGAATAGATATGAGCGCCACCGTGCCTGCAAGGGGCTCATTTGCACTCGCCCAGCTGTTTGTATGCTGGCGGTCGGGATTCCGGCGCCGGTATGCTGGTTGCCGGGACCCCGACCACCGGCAAACCTTACTACACCTGTATTGGACATGTACAGTAGAGATAACACTGGTAATATGGTGCAGGTGCCATGTTCCAGGAAAGCTGTGCATGCTCAGTCAACTCTGCAACTGGCAAGAGGGTGGGAGCCATGATGAGGCTGCTCCTTCCTCTCTTAAACTGCCATTAAATATATGAAGGCTATTTTTAAAATTGCACAAGTGGACAGTTTTAATAGACCATACCATGAATTGCAGTACAGAATTCTATATTGCAGTGGCAAGTGGCAATACAGAATGTTAAGTACAGCAGCAAATGAGGGGCCAAGATAAATAGACAAATACTGTATGAATTAATATTTCAAATAAGGTATCATATATTTGTAATAGCTACAGTAAGTGCTCCAAGCTTTCTGTTTTCTGTAAATAACCATAATACAGTAATAACCATCATTTTTATAAAATATCCAGTCTATCCTATATGATGGACCCTCATGGCCAGGGGTGGATCCGGAAGAAAATGACAGGGGGGCACCATGAAAGGGGAAGGGGAGAGGTTTAGTGTGATAGGTACATTTACGCATGCATTTGGCATGCTCACTCCCGGCAAAGAAGTGTGACCTTGATACAAGGGGTGTGGCTTAATCAGATATGCTGTTGTTGCGAGCCACACCCCTTGTAGTAGTGCTCCTTACACTTTACAACACAAAGTAGTAGTGACCCTTGTATGTTATGCCACGCAGTAGTTTTGTCCTTGCACGGTATGCTACACACCAATAGTGCCCCTTGCATGGTACACCACACAATAGTAGTACACCTTGCACATTATGTCCACACAGTAATAGTGCCCCTTACACATTAAGCAAAACAGTAGTAGTGCCCCTTGCACATAATACCACACCAGGGCAGGATAAAGCCTTGGGGGTGTCCGTGGCACTTAAGACAGGGGGGCCCAGATGGAAGGTGGGGGATGTATATTAAATTGTACATACTTTCCAACATGTCCCATTTCAGAAGGGACAAAATGCTCTCTACCTGGACTTCCCAATTAATATATGATTGGTGTCTCTTGTGTTGAACTATTTAATGTTGAACTATTTAATTTCAACACAAGTGATTGCAATCATAAATTAAGAAGGAAGTCCAGTTAGAGAGCATTTTGTCTATCCTGGAATGGGTCATGGTGGGATGCATGGATTGTGTATATTAAATTTAAACCATTGGTGTATATTAGTTTTAACTAATAGTTTAGTAATGCCTGGGTACTGTTTATTGGTCCACCTAATTGAAAGACAACAATTTTATAAACTTTTCTTGTAGTGGAACAAAGACAACTTAACCTTAAAATACACATAGAAATTTACAATATTTTATCTTGTCACATGCAAGAATAGCAGCAGCCTCTGTACTACTTACACACTGGGACAGGACTCAGGAGGACTTTCTGTGTGTATCTCTATCTCTAGACTCAAATAGTTTAGTTGAATAACAGTTTAAACAGGACTCAGACACCCAGGTGGGGAGGAAGAGAAGCTGGTATCCCTGGCTAACTTACAGCTTTCTTCTCCCTCCTATCTATCCTCTGGTTTTGGAAGCTCCGATGGTGGCTCATGAATCATGATATTCCTGTGTCTCTGCCAGCACTGCATACTGTCCTGCTCACATTCTGGCTGCTGGTTCTGCTGCTGCTTAAGAGGTAAAACTAGTGATGCCAGTGTGCTCTTGCCAGGGGGTTCCTGACAAAGGAGGGCCTGGGGTACTGTATGCCCTGCTGTGCACCACACAGTAGTGCCCCTTGCATGGTACACCAGACAGTAGCAGTACCCCTTGTGCATTATGTCCACACAGTAGTAGTGCTGCTTACAACTTAAGCAACACAGTAGTAGTGCCCGTTGCACCTTACACCACACAGTAGTAGTGACCTTTGCACATAATGTCTCAGAGTAATAGTAGTGCCCCATACACATAATTCTGAAGTGTAGTAGTAGTAGTAGTGCCCCTTACACATAATGATCACTAGGTGAAGGGTTAGAGTTAGGCTGTGGGGGGAAAGGTTAAGGTTAGGCTGTGGGAAGGATGGATTAGGAGTAGGGTCAAAATATTATGATCCATTGGGATTCTGACCTTTGGATGGCTGCTGTCATGGCTGATTCTGATCAGCAGGATAACAACTGCTGGGATTTCATACACAACCCCTACTAGCACAACCATCACAATTACTGCCATTAAAAACATCTGTTTTACATTTTATCAAAATAGAAATGCTCTCATTCTACCCATTGTTGTTTTGACTCAGGGCTTGATTCTGATTTGGAAATAAAGCACCACTACGGACTCCGAACTCCTCAAAGTTTGATGAAGACCCCAAGAGCTGTTGGGGATTTCTGCATCAGTGCTTCATCCAGTTTGAGATCCAGGCTGTGAATTTTCTTTTCCAGTCTGCAACAACCTGAACATTTGTGAGAGACTGTGTTTTGGACTGTACAAACCGTGGTAAAGTTATAATGATACCTGTGTGTTACCTCTTCATGCAAGTTACAGTACAGTGGGGCAGATGTATTAACTTGGAGAAGGCATAAGGAAGTGATAAACCAGTGATAAGTGCAAGGTGATAAACACACCAGCCAATTAGCTCATAACTGTTAATTTACATATTGGAGCTGATTGGCTGGTACATTTATCACCTTGCATTTATCACTGGTTTATCACTTCCTTATGCCTTCTCCAGGTTAATACATCTGCCTCGTTATATGCTAAACCTGTTATAGTGAAAAGTGAAGGTATAGGGGAAGCACCGACCATAAGAAGGTTCTAAGAATAATAAGACTGATTAATAGTAGTGTTTGTTATTTAACGCTGTGGGGTGATGTCTATACTAACCTGTTCAATGTGACAGTACACAGCCAAACCAGACAACGGCAGCAGTAAAGAAGTGTTTCTGTAAATCTAAAAGATATTATTTTTTGGTTTACAAGTGTCAGTTTTCTGTTGTGAAATGTTAGCATTGTAAACTGTATTAAATGGGAATATTGATTGCTTATAATATTTCAGAGAGGGATGCCTTTTGGCACAGATACTGTATATACAAATAGGTGGCTTGTGTGAGATATACTGTATATAGCTTTTATAAACCTAACCACAATGTAGATAGGGCATCTTATGCGTAGCAGCGTTTACATACTAGTCGTATGTATTGAAATCAATAATATGGAAACCTTTATTCCTAGCTTTACTTTCATAAAAATAAAATGTAAAGTTCAATTATATTTTTAAAAAATAAATTATTTTTTACCTGTATTTAAAAAAAAACGCTGATTGAGTAAAAACGCTGTTGTGTGATTATTTATTTTTTATTGTACATGTTGTTAGCACCATTAGCTGAAAAAAAAACACAGTATAGCAATAATGTTGTGTTATCAGAAAAGGAACACAATAAATAATATATGCTTAATGATTGCAATGTTATATGTCACTGAAATCAAAAATAAGAAAATAAATTGTCCATGGAAAAATAATAATACAATACATCACAATACAATGAAAAACTGTGATGGAGCACAGAAAATTTCTCAGTTGGAAACATGATAAATGATAGTTTTGCTCCTATTTTTATACTTTGCATCAATCCATTTGTTAGAATTCAGCAGCAAGAGAGCAGTTTCTTTTAACACAGTTAATAAATAGCCTCATCAGCAAGAGTGACTTTATAGAAATCTTTTAATATCAATTATGCAATAATAATTTATGTCTGTCACAACTATGATTTATACATTTTATGTCTATCACAACTTTATCTACACATAGTTTTTCATTTCATAACATGCATTATGCTCACCCACTCTTTTAGATGAAATTATAAAATGTCGAACTAGTAAATACAAACAAGATGATAGTAAAACCTTTCCAAATATCAAAAGATTGAACATACTGTAGGCTAGAGTTTTGATATGATCTAAAAAGCTGCATGGCTGCTTGTTTCATATTTTTCTCAAGGAAAACATTGGAAATTTTCCCAATCACAAGAAGACTTTCCTCTAGTCTCCAAACCTTCAAGCATTCCCTGAAAACGCACCTCTTCGTGTAACCTTATCAAATTGCAAAACCACCCACATAACCTTCATAAACTTTCCTATCTTATTATATCTCCACCTTACAGTCCACACATAACCTCATATATTTTCTGTTTCATCACTTTCCCATCCTCCTGTCCCAGGCCAACATTGCTGTGTGACCATATCTTACAGCCCATCAACAAACTTTGCAATCTGGTGGACCATTATGCAATAGATAGCGCCTATCTTTGTGTATCAATGCCTATTTCCTTGTAGATTGTAAGCTTGTGGGCAAGGCTATCCTACCTCTATGACTGTCTTTTATCACCTAGTTTTTGTTTGGGAAAAATGCCATTTTAAGACTCAGCAACCAAACTCTTAATAGTTTTAGCAGGATGGTGACAATCCAGAGTCCAAACCTCACCACACCACTAAAAATGAATGTGTTACCGCATGTGTACTGAGACCATTCACCATCATGAATAGACCCCGATATGGGTTCTTGCCTATCTGTTATCTATGGTTATAATAGCACAATGGCACGGTTAGTGACTGTGTTCAGTGTTTATAAGGCATGGGTTCATGAATTTTAACTTATCCCTGTGCCTGTGCATTGCAACCAATATAAATGCTAAGTTTCTGTCACACTACGGTGTATGTACTCTTGGTACACAATACCAGCAGGGAATTCTCACCAAGGAAAAAAGACCTTTACTATATAGTTTTGCTGTAAAATAACAGTGCAAACTTCAATTGATTAGGAATCTTTGCTTGACTTTGTATTCTATGCCACTGGAAGAGATATGATGTCAGATCATCACAATGCAGTCATACACTGAGAGTTAATATTTATCTCTATATTAATAGCTTCAGTTTTCCATTCAAATAGTTACATGACAATTTTTTTCTAGATACGACCAGTAATTAATATTTATGGCTCTCCTGTTACTGTTTGAACACAGGGAATTTTTTTTTCTTTTCTTCCTCTGGACAAGCAATATTTAATATGTTCATGAACTCCTGCGGTCTGTCTGAGAAACATCAGCCAAGATTAATGATGTGATTGATTGAAGTGATCCTATATATACAGTATATGTCTGTATCACTTCACATTCGTATAAAGGCAAGCAGTTGTTGTGGAACAAAAGGAGAGCAGAAGTTTAAACTATGAAATCTAACGGAAAGTCTGAAATGAAGAAGGAGAAGAAGAGCAGAAGAAGACCTCTCACCGACATGGAAATGTGGTTTACTGCGCTGATTGTAATGCTCACTTGCGTCTCTGTTGGGCTGATTGCGTTTGCATGGATTGCATTGGCAGATCTACGCTCTGGTAAGGAAGCTGTGCAAACTACTCTACAGTACCATAGAAAAGATCTATATTTAGAACTATCTTTACTTCGTTTTCTCTCTCCTTCTCTTTCCTTATATCTGATTTGTGCTCTGATTATGGCATTTATATATTTATGAACAAAATCGGAACAGATAGACAGATACAGCGGGATGTAATGGAGTCTGAGTTCGCCAGAGGTGTGGGATGCCGGCCGATCTCAAACATTTTATTAACCCCTTCAGTGGCAGGTTTTGGGAATTTGGTCACACCTCCCAGGGCAGGTTATATATTTTTTTTTAGCTGCACATTGCCAGGGGTTTCATGTGCGTTGCAAGGAGTTTCATGCACGTTGCCATGGGTTTCACGTGTTGTGTCATGCTTTTTGCAATGGGTTTTATGCTCTGTGATCCATGCTTATTGCCACGGGAAATGCTCATTGCCTTAGAGAATGCTCGTTGCCTAGTGGTAGCTAGGGATGGAGATTGACCATCGATGATTTTGACCAATGTCGACTACTTTTACCATTGATGGGGGAGAACCAGATTCCCCCCATCGATGGTTCAGTGCTACCAAATTTATTTTTTTATTTTTTTACTAAAAGTGTCAGGGCACTCCGCCCCCTGAACGCCCACTAAGCCATGCCCCCCTGGTCTGGCCGCATGTGTACTGTAAATCAGGGATGACCACCGATGGTTTTACACCATTGAGGTTATCCATTGATGGTGACCATCGATGGATAACCCACTGATGGCCATCCTCCGGGCAGCACTAGCCCGCTAGCACTGACATCCTCTCCTCTCCCCACCTCGTCCTTTGTACTCCACTTGGCAGTGGCATGCCCTGAAAATTTCCGGGGTTGCCAGTCTGCACAGCACAGCTGGCCCTGGACATTTTTTCAGGCATACCACTGAAGGGGTTAGAGGGGCAAACACTCATGTAAGTGATTTCCCCTTTAAATAATGTCAGAGTTCGGTTGGCATCCAATACCTAAGGTGAGCTCGGACTCCATTACATCCAACTGAATGTTTTTAAATAAATAGACTGTGATTTTTTATGATAGCACTCAACGGTACACCTTTATTTTAGTATAATCTTTTTCTTATAACTAACTCTAAAAACGGGAAGAAATTACTGAAATAATTTTAAAAATGAACAAAATAAGAGTGTGTGGGCTTGTTAATAAGGTGAAAGCTACTATACATTTTGAATCATTTTGTAACTTTGTTTTTTAAAGACAAGAATCACTGGATAGATAGATAGATAGATAGATAGATAGATAGATAGATAGATAGATAGATCAGGGCTGTCTTTTCATATTGGCTTAATGGGCACTTTCCCAAGGGCCCCAGGAGTCTAAGGGCCCTAGGCTGAAACCTGAGTGTCCCTTCTTTCCATGGATAGCAGATTTTTGAAAATCGGACCTGGGCAACTGGAGATATCTGACATTGAAGCAGTGGTCCCCCTCTGAGCCTGTTAATTGTTTTTCCAGCCAGATAACCTGGGTTCTGTCTAACTTAGAGTTTTTGTGAGGGCACTCGCTAAAAGCTGGGACTCTCTTCTTTTGGTGGACATGGGCAGCTTGTCTCTACTATGCCCAGAACCAGACATATCAGCCTTCCAGCAGCTGGACCCTGCTCCATCTCCACACGCCTGGTATGCAGTTTTATATTTTTGTTGGTGGATTGCTCTGGCTCCTGAATTCTGATCCCCAAGTCTCCAGTATCTCCTGAAAGGTGGGACTCTCTTTTATTTTACCCCATTAAAGCTAAGAAATCTATTTCCAGGAACTGGAGATATCTGCAATCAAGCAAGCTGCCCTCCCACCAGAAAATGATGAATATTAAGTCCACTCCACTATCCACCCCTGCCCTGTTTATTAAACCCTGCCTTACCACCCTGTCGGTCCTTAACTGGGGCCCCTTCATTCAGCCCAATGCCCCTTCTATAGTTTAGTATTCTCCCTCTCACCCCATCTTCTACTATCTGTGTAGTTAAAGAGTAATTAGCAGAAATTACTGCTCCAGGTCCTACATGCTGAGCAGAAGATAGAACATCCCTTACTGTACTTTCCCCGGAACATCGAAGCTGCCACTGATAGCACCTCCCACCCCTACCGCTGCAGGGTGGGTAGGGGCCCCAGTGCATTGCTTTGCCCAGGGGCCTACACTACTGTTAAGATGGCCCTGAGATAGATAGATAGATAGATAGATAGATAGATAACAATAGATAAATAGACAGTTAGATAGATAGATAGATAGATAGATAGATAGATAGATAGATAGATAGATAGATAGATAGATAGATAGATGCCGGTGTGTCAGGTAACAAATAACAACGGATTAACACAGGTGCAAGGTGCAGAAAGTGTGCATCTCAGTTAGAAATTGGCCAAGGCATTAACATAAGACGGGTCTACGTGTGACTAAAGGCCAATGGAATACAATGAATAGTGACTTGTGAAGAAAGTAGCGTTCAACTATTCGCAGTTCCATTCTAACACAGTGTGTCTTTATTTGCTTGTGATTTAATAGAAATAGGTAAACACTGACTAGCGACAAGAGTGAACTTCAAACCATGGCAGCAAACTGTAACAGGCGACCACGAAGTGTGAATGACCAAAGCAAACTGCAAATTTCTAATTGCAATTTTCGTAATAATTCCGGTTGGATCGCGATGCGATCCAACCTGAATAAGCCCCTAAGTCAGGGCTTGTACTGTTGTTTCTTCCTGGGAGCATGTTCAGGATAGATGAAGTAGTGACATTATATGGAATTCTGAACCAAGTGGAATTTACACGCTTGTCCAGTGGTCAGACACAAAATATGTACGCATATTAGAGATGTGCACCGGAAATTTTTCGGGTTTTGTGTTTTGGTTTTGGGTTCGGTTCCGTGGCCGTGTTTTGGGTTCGAACGCGTTTTGGCAAAACCTCACCGAATTTTTTTTGTCGGATTCGGGTGTGTTTTGGATTCGGGTGTTTTTTTCAAAAAACCCTAAAAAAACAGCTTAAATCATAGAATTTGGGGGTCATTTTGATCCCAAAGTATTATTAACCTCAATAACCATAATTTCCACTCATTTTCAGTCTATTCTGAACACCTCACACCTCACAATATTATTTTTAGTCCTAAAATTTGCACCCAGGTCGCTGGATGACTAAGCTCAGCGACCCAAGTGGCCGACACAAACACCTGGCCCATCTAGGAGTGGCACTGCAGGGTCACGCAGGATGGCCCTTCCAAAAAACACCCCCCAAACAGCACATGACGCAAAGAAAAAAAGAGGCGCAATGAGGCAGCTGTGTGAGTAAGCTCAGTGACCCAAGTGGCCGACACAAACACCTGGCCCATCTAGGAGTGGCACTGCAGTGTCACGCAGGATGGCCCTTCCAAAAAACACTCCCCAAACAGCACATGACGCAAAGAAAAAAAGAGGCGCAATGAGGTAGCTGTGTGACTAAGCTCAGCGACCCAAGTGGCCGACACAAACACCTGGCCCATCTAGGAGTGGCACTGCAGTGTCACGCAGGATGGCCCTTCCAAAAAACACTCCCCAAACAGCACATGACGCAAAGAAAAAAAGAGGCGCAATGAGGTAGCTGTGTGAGTAAGCTAAGCGACCCTAGTGGCCGACACAAACACCTGGCCCATCTAGGAGTGGCACTGCAGTGTCAGGCCGGATGGCCCTTCCAAAAAATACTCCCCAAACAGCACATGACGCAAAGAAGAAAAAAAAAGAGGCGCAATGAGGTAGCTGTGTGACTAAGATAAGTGACCCTAGTGGCCGACACAAACACCTGGCAAATCTAGGAGTGGCACTGCAGTGTCACGCAGGATGACCCTTCCAAAAAATACTCCCCAAACAGCACATGGCGCAAAGAAAAAAAAAAAAGAGGCGCAATGAGGTAGCTGTGTGACTAAGATAAGCGACCCTAGTGGCCGACACAAACACCTGGCCCATCTAGGAGTGGCACTGCAGTGTCACGCAGGATGGCCCTTCCAAAAAACACTCCCCAAACAGCACATGACGCAAAGAAAAATGAAAGAAAAAAGAGGTGCAAGATGGAATTGTCCTTGGGCCCTCCCACCCACCCTTATGTTGTATAAACAGGACATGCACACTTTAACCAACCCATCATTTCAGTGACAGGGTCTGCCACACGACTGTGACTGAAATGACGGGTTGGTTTGGACCCCCACCAAAAAAGAAGCAATTAATCTCTCCTTGCACAAACTGGCTCTACAGAGGCAAGATGTCCACCTCATCATCATCCTCCGATTCATCACCGTGTACATCCCCCTCCTCACAGATTATCAATTCGTCCCCACTGGAATCCACCATTACAGCTCCCTGTGTACTTTGTGGAGGCAATTGCTGCTGGTGAATGTCTCCATGGAGGAATTGATTATAATTCATTTTAATGAACATCATCTTCTCCACATTTTCTGGAAGTAACCTCGTACGCCGATTGCTGACAAGGTGAGCGGCGGCACTAAACACTCTTTCGGAGTACACACTTGTGGGAGGGCAACTTAGGTAGAATAAAGCCAGTTTGAGCAAGGGCCTCCAAATTGCCTCTTTTTCCTGCCAGTATACGTACGGACTGTCTGACGTGCCTACTTGGATGCGGTCACTCATATAATCCTCCACCATTCTTTCAATGGTGAGAGAATCATATGCAGTGACAGTAGACGACATGTCCGTAATCGTTGGCAGGTCCTTCAGTCCGGACCAGATATCAGCATCAGCAGTCGCTCCAGACTGCCCTGCATCACCGCCAGCGGGTGGGCTCGGAATTCTGAGCCTTTTCCTCGCACCCCCAGTTGCGGGAGAATGTGAAGGAGAAGATGTTGACAGGTCGCGTTCCGCTTGACTTGACAATTTTCTCACCAGCAGTTCTTTGAACCCCTGCAGACTTGTGTCTGCCGGAAAGAGAGATACAACGTAGGTTTTAAATCTAGGATCGAGCACGGTGGCCAAAATGTAGTGCTCTGATTTCAACAGATTGACCACCCGTGAATCCTTGTTAAACGAATTAAGGGCTCCATCCACAAGTCCCACATGCCTAGCGGAATCGCTCAGTGTTAGCTCCTCCTTCAATGTCTCCAGCTTCTTCTGCAAAAGCCTGATGAGGGGAATGACCTGACTCAGGCTGGCAGTGTCTGAACTGACTTCACGTGTGGCAAGTTCAAAAGGTTGCAGAACCTTGCACAACGTTGAAATCATTCTCCACTGCGCTTGAGACAGGTGCATTCCACCTCCTATATCGTGGTCAGTTGTATAGGCTTGAATTGCCTTTTGCTGCTCCTCCAACCTCTGAAGCATATAGAGGGTTGAATTCCACCTCGTTACCACTTCTTGCTTCAGATGATGGCAGGGCAGGTTCAGGCGTTTTTGGTGTTGCTCCAGTCTTCTGTACGTGGTGCCTGTACGCCGAAAGTGTCCCGCAATTCTTCTGGCCACCGACAGCATCTCTTGCACGCCCCTGTCGTTTTTTAAATAATTCTGCACCACCAAATTCAAGGTATGTGCAAAACATGGGACGTGCTGGAATTTGCCCAGATTTAATGCACACACAATATTGCTGGCGTTGTCCGATGCCACAAATCCACAGGAAAGTCCAATTGGGGTAAGCCATTCTGCGATGATCTTCCTCAGTTGCCGTAAGAGGTTTTCAGCTGTGTGCGTATTCTGGAAACCGGTGATACAAAGCGTAGCCTGCCTAGGAAAGAGTTGGCGTTTGCGAGATGCTGCTACTGGTGCCGCCGCTGCTGTTCTTGCGGCGGGAGGCAATACATCTACCCAGTGGGCTGTCACAGTCATATAGTCCTGAGTCTGCCCTGCTCCACTTGTCCACATGTCCGTGGTTAAGTGGACATTGGGTACAACTGCATTTTTTAGGACACTGGTGAGTCTTTTTCTGAGGTCTGTGTACATTTTCGGTATCGCCTGCCTAGAGAAATGGAACCTAGATGGTATTTGGTACCGGGGACACAGTACCTCAAACAAGTCTATAGTTGGCTCTGCAGTAATGATGGATACCGGAACCACGTTTCTCACCGCCCAGGATGCCAAGGCCTCAGTTATCCGCTTTGCAGCAGGATGACTGCTGTGATATTTCATCTTCCTCGCAAAGGACTGTTGGACAGTCAATTGCTTGGTGGAAGTAGTAAAGGTGGTCTTACGACTTCCCCTCTGGGATGACCATCGACTCCCAGCAGCAACAACAGCAGCGCCAGCAGCAGTAGGCGTTACACTCAAGGATGTATCGGAGGTATCCCAGGCAGGAGAGGACTCGTCAGAATTGCCAGTGACATGGCCTGCAGGACTATTGGCATTCCTGGGGAAGGAGGAAATTGACACTGAGGGAGTTGGTGGGGTGGTTTGCGTGAGCTTGGTTACAAGAGGAAGGGATTTACTGGTCAGTGGACTGCTTCCGCTGTCGCCCAAAGTTTTTGAACTTGTCACTGACTTATGATGAATGCGCTGCAGGAGACGTATAAGGGAGGATGTTCCGAGGTGGTTAACGTCCTTACCCCTACTTATTACAGCTTGACAAAGGCAACACACGGCTTGACAAATGTTGTCCGCATTTCTGTTGAAATACTTCCACACCGAAGAGCTGTTTTTTTTGGTATTTTCACCAGGCATGTCAATGGCCATATTCCTCCGACGGACAACAGGTGTCTCCCCGGGTGCCTGACTTAAACAAACCACCTCACCATCAGAATCCTCCTCGTCAATTTCCTCCCCAGCGCCAGCAACACCCATATCCTCCTCATCCTGGTGTACTTCAACACTGACATCTTCAATCTGACTATCAGGAACTGGACTGCGGGTGCTCCTTCCAGCACTTGCAGGGGGCGTGCAAATGGTGGAAGGCGCATGCTCTTCACGTCCAGTGTTGGGAAGGTCAGGCATCGCAACCGACACAATTGGACTCTCCTCGTGGATTTGTGATTTCGAAGAACGCACAGTTCTTTGCTGTGCTTTTGCCAGCTTAAGTCTTTTCATTTTTCTAGCGAGAGGCTGAGTGCTTCCATCCTCATGTGAAGCTGAACCACTAGCCATGAACATAGGCCAGGGCCTCAGCCGTTCCTTGCCACTCCGTGTGGTAAATGGCATATTGGCAAGTTTACGCTTCTCCGACGATTTTATTTTAGATTTTTGAGTCCTTTTTTTACTGATATTTTGTGTTTTGGATTTTACATGCTCTGTACTATGACATTGGGCATCGGCCTTGGCAGACGACGTTGATGGAATTTCATCGTCTCGGCCATGACTAGTGGCAGCAGCTTCAGCACGAGGTGGAAGTGGATCTTGATCTTTCCTATTTTTGGAACCTCAACATATTTGTTCTTCATATTTTAATAGGCACAACTAAAAGGCACCTCAGGTAAACAATGGAGATGGATGGATACTAGTATACTTATGGATGACGAGTGACTGACGACACAGAGGTAGCTACAGCCGTGGACTACCGTACTGCGTCTGCTAGTATAGAGATGATAATGATATAAAAAATATATATATATCACTACTGCAGGTATATATAATATAATGACGGACCTGCTGGACACTGTCAGCAGACTCCTAAACTACTAGTATGAAGAAGATAGAAAAAAAAAACCCACCACAGGTAGGTATACAATTATGGACGAGCACTGACGACACAGAGGTAGCTACAGCCGTGGACTACCGTACTGCGTCTGCTAGTATAGAGATGATAATGATATAAAATATATATATATATCACTACTGCAGGTATATATAATATAATGACGGACCTGCTGGACACTGTCAGCAGACTCCTAAACTACTAGTATGAAGAAGATAGAAAAAAAAACCCCATCACTGGTAGGTATACAATTATGGACGAGCACTGACGACACAGAGGTAGCTACAGCCATGGACTACCGTACTGCGTCTGCTAGTATAGAGATGATAATGATATAAAAAATATATATATATCACTACTGCGGTATATATAATATAATGACGGACCTGCTGGACACTGTCAGCAGACTCCTAAACTACTAGTATGAAGAAGATAGAAAAAAATACCCCACCACAGGTAGGTATACAATTATGGACGAGCACTGACGACACAGAGGTAGCTACAGCCATGGACTACCGTACTGCGTCTGCTAGTATAGAGATGATAATGATATAAAAAAAATATATATATCACTACTGCAGGTATATATAATATAATGACGGACCTGCTGGACACTGTCAGCAGACTCCTAAACTACTAGTATGAAGAAGATAGAAAAAAAAACCCCACCACAGGTAGGTATACAATTATGGACGAGCACTGACAACACAGAGGTAGCTGCAGCCATGGACTACCGTACTGCGTCTGCTAGTATAGAGATGATAATGATATAAAAAATATATATATATCACTACTGCAGGTATATATAATATAATGACGGACCTGCTGGACACTGTCAGCAGACTCCTAAACTACTAGTATGAAGAAGATAGAAAAAAAAAACCACCACAGGTAGGTATACAATTATGGACGAGCACTGACGACACAGAGGTAGCCACAGCCGTGGACTACCGTACTGCGTCTGCTAATATAGAGATGATAAAGATGATAGAGATGAACAAAAAAAATATAACACTACTGCAGGTAAATATTTATATAATATAATGAATGACGGACCTGCTGGACACTGTCAGCAGAATGCGTTTATAGAATAAAAAAAAAAACACCACAGGAGTGTTTAACTTTTTCAGGCAGACAATATACTGGTGGTCACTGGTCAGTCACACTGGCAGCAAAAGTGTGCACTGTACTCCTGCTATAACTGCACCCCAGTCTCCCCCACAATTCAGCTGTGTGAGCAGTGAGCACTCAGCACAGTCAGATATACATAGATGATATTATCAATCATGCAGCACACTGAGGCTGAGCACAGATATGGTATGTGACTGTGTATCATTTTTTTTCAGGCAGAGAACGGATTATATTAAATAATAAATAAAACTGGTGGTGGTCACTAGTAACTATCAGCAAAACTCTGCACTCTGAGTACTCCTAATGCTCCCCAAAATTACTAAGTTAGTAGTAAATCAACTCAAGTGTCTCTATCTATTCTAACGGAGAGGACGCCAGCCACGTCCTCTTCCTATCAATCTCAATGCACGTGTGAAAATGGCGGCGACGCGCGGCTCCTTATATAGAATCCGAGTCTCGCGATAGAATACGAGCCTCGCGAGAATCCGACAGCGGGATGATGACGTTCGGGCGCGCTCGGGTTAACCGAGCAAGGCGGGAAGATCCGAGTCTGCCTCGGACCCGTGTAAAAAGGCTGAAGTTCGGGGGGGTTCGGATTCCGAGGAACCGAACCCGCTCATCTCTAACGCATATACAGTACATATAATGTAATATATATTTATAAATAGTTTATCAAACCAAGATCTGTAAGATTTCTTACTACTGTATTGGAATTCTCTAACAGGGAAAGTAAGCCCTAGTTAGTATAATCAGTTTATTTAACATATTTTTAGCATTATAACGTCTGCACAGTATCTTAATACAGAGGATGCTATGTGTATTATTTATTGGCATGAGTAAAAGCTCTTAATACTTGCTTGTTCTGGGATAAAAGGAAATAATATGCACAGACTTCAATAAAACAGTGCCCTAGTTGTACTGTAGTTATTATTTTTTAATGATTGTAGAGTTCTTGTTTGGTGTCACATTAATACATAAAAAAGAAAAGCTTCTCTCTGATATACAATAGAAACATTCCAAGTGAAGAGCCATATCTAGTACTTACAATATGAGGCAGGCGTCTATATATCTGAGCTGTAAAAAGACCCAGAACTGAAGATAGATTATTAGACTGACAAATAATCATATAGACTTAAGGTTAATACATTGAGCTAGACACTTGTTCTGTCCTGTTTGTCCATATCTACATGGGCCTATAACTCAAGAGGAGCGCACACTGTACACCCAGTACTCGTTACATATACTTACACTACCTTGCAGTTGCCACTGTTAAAATGGCACCAGAGCCACTTTTCGCAGAAATATGCACAAGCACAGTAGATAAATCACTGGGAAAATAGTGCCAGTATCATTTTCCCATGCTGGCACTATAGATATGTTGAGATATGTTGAGAGCAAAGCAAAGGGGGAGACCCAGGGGGTTGCAAAAAAGACTCTTATGTATTGGGGCACTCTTATAGCAAGTATAGTAGGTGAGGAATTAATGAGGGTTTATTGTACTCTAATAAAATACAATGTCATAGACATAGCCATATATTATTTGTAGTGATGAGCGGGTTCGGTTCCTCAGAAACCAAACCCCCCCGAACTTCACCCATTTTACACGGGTCCGAGGCATAATCGGATTCTCCCGTATGGCTCAGTTAATCCGAGCGCGCCCGAACGTCATCATCCCGCTGTCAGATTCTCGCGAGATTCGGATTCTATATAAGGAGCCGCGCGTCGCCGCCATTTTCACTCGTGCAAATGTTAGGGAGAGGACGTGGCTGGCGTCCTCTCCGTTTATTAATGTTGCTGCAAATATTTGTGCTTATTGCTTAATTGTGGGGACTGGGGACCAGCAGTATTATATAGGAGGAGTACAGTGCAGAGTTTTGCTGATCAGTGACCACCAGTATTATCCGTTCTCTGCCTGAAAAACGCTTCATATCTGTGCTCAGTGTGCTGCATATATCTGTGCTCACACAGCTTTATTGTGGGGACTGGGGACCAGCAGTACAGGTTGAGTATCCCTTATCCAAAATGCTTGGGACCAGAGGTATTTTGGATATCGGATTTTTCCGTATTTTGGAATAATTGCATACCATAATGAGATATCATGGTGATAGGACCTAAATCTAAGCACAGAATGCATTTTTGTTACATATACACCTTATACACACAGCCGGAAGGTAATTTTAGCCAATATTTTTTGTAACTTTGTGCATTGAACAAAGTGTGTGTACATTTCCACAATTAATTTATGTTTCATATACACCTTATACACACAGCCTGAAGGTCATTTAATACAATAGTTTTAATAACTTTGTGTATTAAACAAAGTTTGTGTACATTGAGCCATCAAAAAACAAAGGTTTCAGTATCTCACTCTCACTCAAAAAAGTCAGTAGTTCGGAATATTCCGTATTTCGGAATATTTGGATATGGGATACTCAACCTGTATTATATAGGAGGAGTACAGTGCAGAGTTTTGCTGACCAGTGACCACCAGTATACGTTGTCTGCCTGAAAAACGCTCCATATCTGTGCTCAGTGTGCTGCATATATCTGTGCTCACACTGCTTTATTGTGGGGATTGGGGACCAGCAGTATTATATAGGAGGAGTACAGTGCAGAGTTTTGCTGACAGTGACCACCAGTATATATAGCAGTACGGTGCGGAAGGCCACTGCTCTACCTACCTCTGTGTCGTCAAGTATACTATCCATCTAGATTCTATACCTGTGGTGCATTTTAGTTTTGCAGTTTGCTGACAGTTACCACCAGTATATATAGCAGTACGGTACGGAAGGCTACTGCTCTACCTACCTCTGTGTCGTCAAGTATACTATCAATCTAGATTCTATACCTGTGGTGCATTTTAGTTTTGCAGTTTGCTGACAGTGACCACCAGTATATATAGCAGTACGGTACGGAAGGCCACTGCTCTACCTACCTCTGTGTCGTCAAGTATACTATCCATCTAGATTCTATACCTGTGGTGCATTTCAGTTTTGCAGTTTGCTGACAGTGACCACCAGTATATATAGCAGTACGGTACGGAAGTCCACTGCTCTACCTACCTCTGTGTCGTCAAGTATACTATCCATCTAGATTCTATACCTGTGGTGCATTTTAGTTTTGCAGTTTGCTGACAGTGACTACCAGTATATATAGCAGTACGGTACGGAAGGCCACTGCTCTACCTACCTCTGTGTCGTCAAGTATATTATCGATCTAGATTCTATACCTGTGGTGCATTTTAGATTTGCAGTTTGCTGACAGTGACCACCAGTATATATAGCAGTACGGTACGGAAGGCCACTGCTCTACCTACCTCTGTGTCGTCAAGTATACTATCCATCTAGATTCTATACCTGTGGTGCATTTTAGTTTTGAAGTTTGCTGACAGTGACTACCAGTATATATAGCAGTATGGTACGGAAGGCCACTGCTCAACCTACCTCTGTGTCGTCAAGTATACTATCCATCTAGATTCTATACCTGTGGTGCTTTTTAGTTTTGCAGTTTGCTGACAGTGACCACCAGTATATATAGCTGTACGGTACGGAAGGCCACTGCTCTACCTACCTCTGTGTCGTCAAGTATATTATCCATCTAGATTCTATACCTGTGGTGCATTTTAGTTTTGCAGTTTGCTGACAGTGACCACCAGTATATATAGCAGTACGGTACGGAAGGCCACTGCTCTACCTACCTTTGTGTCGTCAAGTATACTACCCATCTAGATTCGATACCTGTGGTGCATTTTAGTTTTGCAGTTTGCTGACAGTGACCACCAGTATATATAGCAGTACGGTATGGAAGGCCACTGCTCTACCTACCTCTGTGTCGTCAAGTATACTATCCATCTAGATTCTATACCTGTGGTGCATTTTAGTTTTGCAGTTTGCTGACAGTGACCACCAGTATATATAGCAGTACGGTACGGAAGGCCACTGCTCTACCTACCTCTGTGTCGTCAAGTATACTATCCATCCATACCTGTGGTGCATTTCAGTTGTGCGCAGTATATATAGTAGTAGGCCATTGCTATTGATACTGGCATATAGTTCCAAACATTAAAAAATGGAGAACAAAAATGTGGAGGTTAAAATAGGGAAAGATCAAGATCCACTTCCACCTCGTGCTGAAGCTGCTGCCACTAGTCATGGCCGAGACGATGAAATGCCATCAACGTCATTTGCCAAGGCCGATGCCCAATGTCATAGTAGAGAGCATGTAAAATCCCAAAAACAAAAGTTCAGTAAAATGACCCAAAAATCAAAACTGAAAGCGTCTGATGAGAAGCGTAAACTTGCCAATATGCCATTTACGACACGGAGTGGCAAGGAAAGGCTGAGGCCCTGGCCTATGTTCATTGCTAGGGGTTCAGATTCACATGAGGATGGAAGAACTCATCCTCTCGCTAGAAAAATGAAAAGACTTAAGCTGGCAAAAGCACAGCAAAGAACTGTGCGTTCTTCTAAATCACAAATCCCCAAGGAGAGTCCAATTGTGTCGGTTGCGATGCCTGACCTTCCCAACACTGGACGGGAAGAGCTTGCGCCTTCCACCATTTGCACGCCCCCTGCAAGTGCTGGAAGGAGCACCCACAGTCCAGTTCCTGATAGTCAAATTGAAGATGTCACTGTTGAAGTACACCAGGATGAGGATATGGGTGTTGCTGGCGCTGGGGAGGAAATTGACAAGGAGGATTCTGCTGGTGAGGTGGTTTGTTTAAGTCAGGCACCCGGGGAGACACCTGTTGTCCGTGGGACGAATATGGCCATTGACATGCCTGGTCAAAATACAAAAAAAATCACCTCTTTGGTGTGGAATTATTTCAACACAAATGCGGACAATACGTGTCAAGCCGGGTGTTGCCTTTGTCTAGCTGTGATAAGTAGGGGTAAGGATGTTAACCACCTAGGAACATCTTCCATTATACGTCACCTGGTCCGCATTCATCAGAAGTTAGTGACAAGTTCAAAAACTTTGGATGACAGGGGAAGCAGTCCACTGACCACTAAATCCCTTCCTCTTGTAACCAAGCTCCTGCAAATCACACCATCAACTCCCTCAGTGTCAATTTCCACCTTACACAGGAAAGCCAATAGTCCTGCAGGCCATGTCACTGGCAAGTCTGACGAGTCCTCTCCTGCCTGGGATTCCTCCAATGCATCCTTGAGTGTAACGCCTACTGCTGCTGGCGCTGCTGTTGTTGCTGCTGGGAGTCGATTGTCATCCCAGAGGGGAAGTCGGAAGACCACTTGTACTACTTCCAGTAAGCAATTGACTGTCCAACAGTCCTTTGCGAGGAAGATGAAATATCACAGCAGTCATCCTGCTGCAAAGCGGATAACTCAGGTCTTGTCAGCCTGGGTGGTGAGAAACGTGGTTCCGGTATCCACCGTTAATTCAGAGGCAACTAGAGACTTGTTTGAGGTACTGTGTCCCCGGTACCAAATACCATCTAGGTTCCATTTCTCTAGGCAGGCGATACCGAAAATGTACACAGACGTCAGAAAAAGAGTCACCAGTGTCCTAAAAAATGCAGTTGTACCCAATGTCCACTTAACCACGGACATGTGGACAAGTGGAGCAGGGCAGACTCAGGACTATATGACTGTGACAGCCCACTGGGTAGATGTATTGCCTCCCGCAGCAAGAACAGCAGCGGCGGCACCAGTAGCAGCATCTCGCAAACGCCAACTCGTTCCTAGGCAGGCTACGCTTTGTATCACCGCTTTCCATAAGAGGCACACAGCTGACAACCTCTTACGGAAACTGAGGAACATCATCGCAGAATGGCTTACCCCAATTGGACTCTCCTGGGGATTTGTGACATCGGACAACGCCACCAATATTGTGCGTGCATTACATCTGTGCAAATTCCAGCACGTCCCATGTTTTGCACATACATTGAATTTGGTGGTACAGAATTATTTAAAAAATGACAAAGGCGTGCAAGAGATGCTGTCGGTGGCCCGAAGAATTGCGGGCCACTTTCGGCATTCAGCCACCGCGTGCCGAAGACTGGAGCACCAGCAAACAGTCCTGAACCTGCCCTGCCATCATCTGAAGCAAGAGGTGGTAACGAGGTGGAATTCAACCCTCTATATGCTTCAGAGGATGGAGGAGCAGCAAAAGGCCATTCAAGCCTATACATCTGCCCATGATATAGGCAAAGGAGGGGGAATGCACCTGACTCAAGCGCAGTGGAGAATGATTTCAACGTTGTGCAAGGTTCTGCAACCCTTTGAACTTGCCACACGTGAAGTCAGTTCAGACACTGCCAGCCTGAGTCAGGTCATTCCCCTCATCAGGCTTTTGCATGAGAAGCTGGAGAAATTGAAGGAGCAGCTAAAACAGAGCGAATCCGCTAGGCATGTGGGACTTGTGGATGGAGCCCTTAATTTGCTTAACCAGGATTCACGGGTGGTCAATCTGTTGAAATCAGAGCACTACATTTTGGCCACCGTGCTCGATCCTAGATTCAAAACCTACGTTGTATCTATCTTTCCGGCAGACACAAGTCTGCAGAGGTTCAAAGACCTGCTGGTGAGAAAATTGTCAAGTCAAGCGGAACGTGACCCGTCAACAGCTCCTCCTTCACATTCTCCCGCAACTAGGGGTGCAAGGAAAAGGCTAAGAATTCCGAGCCCACCCGCTGGCGGTGATGCAGGGCAGTCTGGAGTGAGTGCTGACATCTGGTCTGGACTGAAGGACCTGGCAACAATTACTGACATGTCGTCTACTGTCACTGCATATGATTCTGTCACCATTGAAAGAATGGAGGAGGATTATATGAGTGACCGCATCCAAGTAGGCACGTCAGACAGTCCGTACGTATACTGGCAGGAAAAAGAGGCAATTTGGAGGCCCTTGCACAAACTGGCTTTATTCTACCTAAGTTGCCCTCCCTCCAGTGTGTACTCCGAAAGAGTGTTTAGTGCAGCCGCTCACCTTGTCAGCAATCGGCGTACGAGGTTACTTCCAGAAAATGTGGAGAAGATGATGTTCATCAAAATGAATTATAATCAATTCCTCCGTGGAGACATTCACCAGCAATTGCCTCCAGAAAGTACACAGGGATCTGAGATGGTGGATTCCAGTGGGGACGAATTAATAATCTGTGAGGAGGGGGATGTACACAGTGAAAGGGGTGAGGAATCGGAGGATGATGATGAGGTGGACATCTTGCCTCTGTAGAGCCAGTTTATGCAAGGAGAGATTGATTGTTTCTTTTTTGGTGGGGGCCCAAACCAACCAGTTATTTCAGTCACAGTCGTGTGGCAGACCCTGTCGCTGAAATGATGGGTTCGTTAAAGTGTGCATGTCCTGTTTATACAACATAAGGGTGGGTGGGAGGGCCCAAGGACAATTCCATCTTGCACCTCTTTTTTCTTTCATTTTTCTTTGCATCATGTGCTGTTTGGGGACAATTTTTTTGAAGTGCCATCCTGCCTGACACTGCAGTGCCACTCCTAGATGGGCCAGGTGTTTGTGTCGGCCACTTGTGTCGCTTAGCTTAGTCACACAGCGACCTTGGTGCGCCTCTTTTTTTCTTTGCATCATGTGCTGTTTGGGGACTATTTTTTTGAAGTGCCATCCTGCCTGACACTGCAGTGCCTCTCCTAGATGGGCCAGGTGTTTGTGTCGGCCACTTGTGTCGCTTAGCTTAGTCACACAGCTACCTCATTGCGCCTCTTTTTTTCTTTGCATCATGTGCTGTTTGGGGACTATTTTTTTTGAAGTGCCATCCTGTCTGACACTGCAGTGCCACTCCTAGATGGGCCAGGTGTTTGTATCGGCCACTTGTATCGCTTAGCTTAGCCATCCAGCGACCTCGTTGCAAGTTTTAGGACTAAAAATAATATTGTGAGGTATGAGGTGTTCAGAATAGACTGAAAATGAGTGTAAATTATGGTTATTGAGGTTAATAATACTATGGGATCAAAATGACCCCCAAATTCTATGATTTAAAGCTGTTTTTGTGGGTTTTTTGTAAAAAAAACTCCCGAATCCAAAACACACCCGAATCCGACAAAAAAATTTCAGGGAGGTTTTGCCAAAACGCGTCCGAATCCAAAACACGGCCGCGGAACCGAATCCGAAACCAAAACCCGAAAAATTTCCGGTGCACATCCCTACTATAGGATCAAAATTACCCCCATATTCTATGATTTAAGCTACAGTATTTTTGAGTGTTTTTGGAAAAAAAAACACCCGAATCCAAATTGCACCCGAATCCGACAAAAATTCTAAAGGGAGGTTTTGCCAAAACGCGTCCGAATCCAAAACACGACCGCAGAACCGAATCCAAAACACAAAACCCGAAAAATGCCAGCTGCAAATCTCTACTTATAATATAGATGCATTTTCAGCAAAAAAAGATGCCTGATGTTAGCAATACGCTGTATGGCGTATTGAGTCCAGGTGTATGATGACACATCTTTTTTTTAAAGCAGCAATCATTTACAAATCAAAGCCAACCTGGTTTTGCCTTGTTAGTGATTGTCGCTTTAAAAATATGGCCATTCTCCGGGAAATCCCGGAACTCCGGCAGCTTGGAACCTATTTCATTTACCCACTGGAATCAATTAATATTGTAAATTAAGTTTAACCTAGCCTCATTGGCCTCTTACCAGGCATGGGTATCCATCACAGCCAATGGGTCAACATGATGTATGACAGCTTTAAAAATGCCATTTAAGCTGGTAACCATGAAAATAAAAGCTGTTATAACTTTATTGAACTTGGTATGTCTCTCTCTCTCTCTCTCTCTCTCTCTCTCATTGACCCCATTACCAAAGAAATCACCCAATTACCTGTAGCAGTGCTCCTCGCAGTGACTGTGGGAGATGTTCATGACTCTATGTTTGACATGATTACCAAGTAGCAATGAAAAAAAAAAGTAAAAAATTTTGCATTTGGAAACTGATATCTTTGGAAATCATTCCATTTACATATTTTGTAATGCATGTAAACAAATAATTAAAATATACAAAAGGTTTTCAGTTCTCCCAAAGCAATAATACTGGTTTGTGGAACATGATCCATTTTTTCTTCAAGATCTGAGGCATTAGTTTCTCAGTGTCCAGAAACCAATTTCCTCAAGTTTAAGCTGTTGTCAAAGGTAATCTTGGTATTGTGACATATCACTCTCACTTCTCTGAGAATATTGACTCTTGAAATAAACCAGTTCAAGGAATCACTGACACAATGTATCAATTTCTCCTGCGCACACCACTAACGAGTGCCGAGGGAAAGCAACAGAATAAAACGTATGATTTTTTTTTTAATAACCAAGATTTTATTGATTTTCACAGTAATAACCAATTCAGATCTCACATAACATATTATATATTGGAGTGACATATACTGTATGATGAGGCATAGGCACATCAGAGATACAGGTTTCACACAGGTCTCACACTCATATTCAGAGTTTGGTCATCCATTATACCCCACAGCCACAGACATAACTGAAGTTTAAGTATCCACGGCCACAAAGAGCAGGCATGGGCCTGCGTACTGTAGAGAGTGTGGTGTAATTATGGAGACAACCCTTACAAAAAAAATAGAATGTGCATCGCAACAAAGCGGTGATGCTCGCTGAACGAGGTGAAACGGGGACTCACCGTAGCCCAGCACACTGCATAATGGGGGTCATTCCGAGTTGTTCGCTCGTTGCCGATTTTCGCAATGGAGCGATTAAGGCAAAAATGCGCAGGTGCATGGTACGCAGTGCGCATGCGGTAAGTATTTTAGCACAAAACTTAGTAGATTTACTCACGTCCGAACAAAGAATTTTCATCGTTGAAGTGATCGGAGTGTGATTGACAGGAAGTGGGTGTTTCTGGGCGGAAACTGGCCGTTTTCTGGGAGTGTGCGGAAAAACGCAGGCATGTCAGGGAAAAACGTGGGAGTGTCTGGAGAAACGGGGGAGTGGCTGGCCGAACGCAGGGCGTGTTTGTGACGTCAAACCAGGAACGAAACGGCCTGAGCTGATCGCAATCTGTGAGTAGGTCTGGAGCTACTCAGAAACTGCTAAGAATTTTCTATTCGCAATTCTGCTAATCTTTCGTTCGCTAATCTGCTAAACTAATATACACTCCCAGAGGGCGGCGGCCTAGCGTGTGCAATGCTGCTAAAAGCAGCTAGCGAGCGAACAACTCGGAATGACCCCCAATGTGCTGGGCTGGGGAGCGAGTCTGCTACAGCTTAAATTTAAAAAGTGGTGGACAAGGCAGTGCAGTAGACCTGGGCTCTTCTAACAAGCCCAGGCCTGGGTAATTACCCCCCCCCCCACACAATAACCCCCTCCCTCCCATCACCCCTGCTTATACATATATCCATTTCCCATGAAAGACCTATTAAGGTTTTAAGAGGATTTACAGTACCTTGAGGTGAGAGGAAAGGACAAGTATTAATTAACTGAACCGAGGCGTGCACGATTTTTCTAGAAGTTTCCACTACAGAATGATGCAGTTGTGTTTGATGAAAATCATTTCTTTTTGCGCCAACTAGGAACAAAGAGACAGACACATCATTCTTATAATATTAGTAAAGATCAATAAAGCTCTTCAACAAGATATTTAATGTTATTTTGTGCCAGCTACAATGCAAAACAGAGTAATAAGCTTATTATCGCGCATAAAAACAATGATATGTTCAGCCCATCCGCTATTTCATAGGTGCTAATAGAAATAATTTCTCTCTCACATTATTACTGCCACCATGATAATTGTAATAATAAAGCTCCAACCGCCCCAACATAAATAATAATGAATTTTGTCAAAAAGTTTTTTGTAAAAAGTTGCACCCATAGGAAACAATCGGCACTACCGTTACTAGACGATTTGTGCCCAACAGGCACTGCCACGATGCCCTTGCATTGAACTGAATTCCTCCCAAAGTGATTCAAAATCTGGTGAGTACGATAAGGTAATAGCCAGACAGCCAATGAAGAATGGTCTCTTACATCACTCAGCCAATCACACATTTGATTGCACATTTGCAAGTAGACATTACAGGGGAGGAATACTTTAGATCCCTCTCCTTAAAAATGTATCCTAGTGTAGCCAAAAAGCGATGTCTTTAGATATCTAAATATAAAGTTAACTTTTGTGGCCAAGCTATAGAAAAAAGGGGGGCCCCCTTCTTGGTCTGTGTACCCAAAAGATGTCTTATCAAAAAATTTCCCAAATAATTGTATTGATAAGTATGACACGTATTAGACTCATTCACACAGTTGTTACTCTATATTTAAACAGGTTAAAACTATTAAAAATTATAATAGTAAAAAAAAAAAAATATTGTGAATGGACCTATTCACACATACTGTATATTGTTTCTAAACAATTCTAACATTGCCATGCAGGAGCTGTAGTTGGCATCCCTATGGATGGGATCCTGGTGGTCAGAATCCCGATGCTGGAAGGTGTTCACACCTTGACAAAGGTGCTACAGGCCCCGAAACGCTGGATTTTATGTGACACATTAAATAAGAATCTTAACCTTTTCCACTAAATCCCTAGGTGCCACTGTCTATGGTTATAAATATATATATATATATATATATATATATATACACACACACACACACACACTGCAGGTTCGGAGGAAGTTATACCTGCACCCCTTCCGCTCGCTTCACTGATCATTACTAAGTTCCAATGGGGATTGCTGGAGAGTGTAGCTGCACTGGCTGGGTCAGAAAGGAAGTGTACAGTGTAAGAGGGTGAACTGCTGAGAACAGAGCCATTCTGTGTGGAGGAGGTCTGGGCACGGGCAGTACATGAACTGGTGGTGGTTGCTAAGGGAAGAAACCACTAGTGCCGGAGAGATGAGGGGAGACCGAGAGGGTCCTGGAGGCAGAGTGAGGGGGGTATGCTTACCTGGGTGTCACAATAGTGGTGCCACTGCCAGTGATCGATTGTGTAGGACAGTGTGTGGGGGCCCCGGGACGACTGCCCCTGTCGCCCCTCCTATAATCCGGCCCTGTCTGAAGGTGGGGAGGTTTAGGGATAGGGTTAGGCTGTAGTGGTGATGGTTAGGGTTAGGCTGTGGGGGGAGGGTCAGAGTTAGGCTGCAGGTTGGGAGGGTTAGGTTTAGGCTGCGAGGGTGGGGTTAGGACAAGGGTTAGAATTAGGGTTAGTTTAGTTGGGTGCCCCTTTCAGGATATAAGGCAGTCAGGATGCCGGAGTCCATATTCTGACCGCCAGGATCCTGACTGTCAGTATCTCATACCCAACCCTCAAGCAGCACTGGATCGAGAGTTGTTTTGTGGAAATTATCATTATGTACACTATTTTGCTGGAAAGCATATTAATGAACATGCTTCTAACAGTCTGCTAAAGTGAGGACAAAGGGGGTTATTCAGAGTCAGTAGCAGTTTTGCTAAAATAGCAAAAACTGCTACTGATAATATCGCATGCTGGGGGCTGACCGGTATAGGGCAAGCATATGTAGTGCCGACCAGCTATGCAATCACAATTCAATTGCGATTGCATCACAGAAAGTGGAAAATAGAGGACGACCCCTGTTTACGCATCCAGTCTGCATATACAGACACACAGCCACCATGTTTCCCATTTCAGATAATGCAGTAATCCGGCCATCCCAAAAATGGCCATGACACACCTGCGTTTCCTGTACCACTCCCCCCAGCGATTCGTCACAGCCACCAACTGCCCACTACCTGTCAATCACCATGCAATCAGATAGTGATAGTCTGTGCATACGCTATGCGAGCGCTGCACATGTGCAGATGGCCAAAACACCGCCATTTGCGATTTTTGGTAAAATACGATCATCTCTAAATAGCCCCCTAAGTACAGTATTTTAACTATGCTTTTAACTAGTGTTATTTCTCAGTCCCAGTATATTTATTTCTCAATAAATTAATATAATTTTCTCTTTTAAATGCACCTAGACGGTTGCTGCCTGAGCACGCTGCCTTAGCTTGTCTCTCTATACAGCTGTATTTATACTGAGTGACTGAGTGACCTTCTGGAAGACAGAGATAAAGAGATAAAATACCAGAACGCTAGCAGAAGGCGAAAAATATTCAACATACTGTAAATACATTACCGTTTCATGCAAATTCACATTTCAGATAGAATCCTGTATATTCAATAAAATATCCAAAGAAGATAACTATTTATAAATAAAAATATATATTATAAAAATTATTAAATTAATTCCAAGCATTAAACTGATAAACCTTCTGTTAGAAAGGGACGAAGTTTAAAAAATACTTTCACTAGTACATGCCTCATTTAATGCTACATTTAAACTGGAGGTTGCAGAACCAGTATATTATAGGCTGTGAAGCAGTGTAGGCTGTGAAGATGTGTAGATGTTAAGTGTGCATTAAAGTGTATATTACTTAGTATGAATTTTGGAGTTAGACAGGAGTTAAACAGGAGGGAAACAGAAGGACAATAATCTATCTTCCATACCTATTCCAACAGGATTGCTTTCAACACACTACTGCATATAATTAAATTCTCAGGCTGCAAATTCTACTCTGCATCTCCATCTAATGCATATGATCTGTGTTTTGAAGCTATGAAAATTCATCTCCATCTTGAAACAAATTCCTACCTACAATGAAACCCTCATACAAACTCATATATGTTTTAAAGTTGTGATGAAATGACTTGCTGGTAATTGGTATTACCTGTGTGTGGGGATATTGTTCAGTGAATCATGTTAGTTTATTGTTACATGCCGCCTGGTGTTTACTCAGTGTTAATTACGTCCTCTGATCATTTGTGGTCAGATGTAGCCTGTCTTAATCAGACTATCTATATCTTTAGATTCAATGTAGGTGCAGCCATTGCTGAGGAATGCAGCTGTGTTAAAATGAAGTAAAGATGGGCATACAGTATACAATTATCTGGCAAATCATCTGCCAGATCTGGCTGGTTGGAATGAAAATCTGGCAATGGATGAGAGAAAATTACAATTGACCATTTGTTCCCAAACGCTGAAAAATGGACAAAAACTTTTGTTCATGCAAATTGGATAAATCCGTAAACTTAACCAATTTGTCTGAGTGACAGGTTTTGTCTATTTTCCAGTGTTTGGGAGCAAATGGTCGATTGTCATTTGCTCTAATCCATTACCAGAGTTTCATTCCAACCAGCCAGATCTGGCAGATAATCTGCCAGATAATTGTATAGTATATGCCCATTTTAAGTGTTAAAGGACAAGAGTAATTTCATTGAACAACATAAACAAACAGTTAATTACAACTTGCAACTCAACATTTTATTATGTACTGTCTGAACATGGCTAGGGAGAAGAGATGTATAAAAAAAACTTTTTTTTAACTATATACAGAAAGTGAAAGGAGAAAATCAAACGGATGAGTAATGAGACTTAAGACAGAATGTAAGACTCTGGTTGAGGGATACAAGGCAATAACAGATCATCTAAATAATTATTTTTGCTCACTACACAAGGAGAGTGGAAGGGGCCACAGGTAAGTTGCAAAAGCATTCAGAAAAATGAGGCAAAGGAAAGTACAACTACAGAGAAGAAGGTCCTAATGGAACTCTCAAAACTGAAAGTTGAGAAATCAATGGGGCCTGATGGGATACATCCAAGGATACTTAAAGATCTTTAGCGGTTGCAGCGGTGACCGCAAGAAAATTGACAGGAGGAAGACATTCCAGGGCATTAACTGACCGTTTTTCGGGAGTGGTTCGGTGAACGCAGGCGTGTCCAGGCGTTTGGAGGGTGGATGTCTGACGTCAATTCCGGGACCTGCATAGCTGGATCGATCGCACAGGGTAAGTAACTCTTACCCTGGTCTTCTTTTACAGGAAACTTTTTTTGCATAGCAGGGTTGCACAAGCATTCGCAGCCCTGCTATGCAGATATACACTCCCACATAGGCGGCATCTAGTTGATCGCACGGGCAGCAAAAAGTTGCTACGTGCGATCAACTCGGAATGACCCTCCAGCATACCTCCCAACTTTCTGTTGTTGTGGAGCGGGACACTCGCGCGGCGAAGCCGTGTGCGCTCCCGAAAAGGAGGCGTGGCCTATAGAAAATGGGGCGTGGCTTCGCGGGAGGGCCAGCGATCGCGAGCCACGCCCCGTTTTCATCACTGAGGGGGCATGCCCAGCGCTCTGTGAGCAGCTAGCATGCTCCCTCTCCCTTTGACTCCACTGAATAGACGCTGTGCGCATGCGCACAGCGTCTATTCACCGCAGCAGAGCAGCGATTGACAGAGCCTCATAACTGACCCCCCCCACCGCGGGACACTGTGGACCGCGGGTGGGACAGCGGGACAGTCCCCAAAAAACGGGACTGTCCCGCGAAAATCGGGACAGTTGGGAGGTATGCTCCAGGTCCCAGAATTGACGGCAGACACGCATGCGCAAAACTGACCAATTTGCACTGCTGCCACAAACAGCGTGCGAACGGGCCGGAATGACCCCTAAAGTCAGCAGCAATTCCTTTACATTTTATGTTTTGTATTAATATGCCTTAAATTGAACAGTGAATATGTTAAGAGGTGTGCCTTGGGGTTTAAGAGGTGCAGTCTAGGTGAAACAGAGACGTTGCCAGCCTTAAGCTGGGCACACATTGGCCGATATATCAGCCGTTCTATTGAACAACTGATATATTGTGGGCCCGTCAGCCAGTATGTACCAACGATATGTTTGTGAATGCCGTCGTTCACAGAAATATTGCTTCGGCCCTGCTGCACACACGCTGACCAATATACTGTACACATGCTGCAGAGGCCGCCGGTGATTGACTGATCAACTGGGTGGGCGCATGTAAATGCCCGCCGCCCAGTCCGTATACCCAACACACTGCTCGATGCTCATATAGATAAATCTGCTGATCCATTGATCTGCAGGTATATCGAACCCACCGTTACTCATAGCACAGCAACTCTCCTGTTGCAGCTTCAGCTCAGCAGTAGTGTCATTCATTCAGAAGTGGATATTTTTGGACAGGGCCATAACTAGGGTGGCACAGATGGTGCCTTGCACAAGTGCAGTTTTCCTGAGAGTGCACCATCTGCTTGTACCCTGATAGTCCGTTCCTGTATTTGGTGCCAGTGGCAGCTGTCATGCTGTCCGCTGTGTTATATAACAGGCAGCAGTGTTGGGTGGGTAGTGAGAGAGTGAAGCTCTGTCTGGTCTACCCCCCTCGTCCTGTCTGCTGTGTGCAAAGTTCCCGGAGCGGATCACAGAGTGCAGCAGCACTTGTGTGGAGGAAACTGTGACAAAATACATGCTGTGGGTATAGACTCTGGGGAGGGGGAACACGCATGCACATACACTCTACCTGTAGCGGCTCTACCTGGTGTCATGTGTGTAAGGGGCTCTACCATGGCATAATGTGTGTAATGGGATCTAACATGGTGTAACGTGTATAAGAGGTACTGCTGTGCATTTTATTGTGAATAACGGACACTACTGTGCAGTGTAATGTGAATAAAGGACACTACTGTGCGGTATATGTGAATTGGTAATATTCTTTTGCCACACCCCTTAGGAGGAGGAGCATGCTTAGCTCTGTCGGTTCTCTCTTCCCTCACCAGGATCTCAGTCAAACAGTCACTCCCCCACTTTTTAGAGACAATTGGACAGCACCATTCTGGCGCCCAGCTCTTCAGGGCAAAAACTGCAAACCATCCTCTATTTCCACTATATACAGTAGGCTCACGCCAACTTCCAACTTTCTCCTGGCATGCAGTGCTTCTAGATAAATCCTCTTCTCATGTTGATGTGAGTCTGTTTAATCCCTTAAAGGCAGTGGCATGCTGTTCCTGTCAATTTAAGCATTGCCACTGTCTCCTTCAAAAACAGGTAGCTCTCAAGCCATCATAACCTTGTTCAGTACATAATATAATACCATTACGATCAATTAAAGGAGGAGTTAAGGATCTATGTACAACGAAATTGGTGTTCTGTGGTTGTTTGTTGCCGATCAAGGCAGTTTGCCTGGTGCTGTTATTTGCCTACCAGTGCTGCTGAAGTTCCTGCTTTCATTGTGCCCAGTCATTGGCTACACTATGCTGATGTCTTAGCTTTTCTATCAGACTACCACCTTGAAAAACATTAAATCTTATACATATACCACAATTGTCTAGTACCATGTTATACAACAATACAGAATACAGTTATAACGTCTTTATTTCTTTGTTAATGTTAGATATACTGTAAATCGACTCATTTACCTCCCTCAGGGTTACTTTAACTATGGGGTGCACTACTAAATCAAATTCAAGGATGAACAGTATGAAGGGAATTTACCATCAATTTAGAAGAAGTTTGTCAGGTTCTGAGTTTGTAATGTACACAGGGTGGACTGCAGGGCAGGACTGGCTATTGACAGAGATGAGCTGATTCGGTTTTCAGAGACCCGAACGCTCCCCCTCTTCCCCCCGAACATCACGTTCCAAGCCAGAATCCGAGTACGGCTCAGGACTTCCTGCCAGACTCGTAAACCAGAACGAGGCAAAACGCCATCATCCCGCTGTCGAATTTTCGCTGGTATTGGATTCCATAGCCGAGCGTCACCAACTTTTTCACTCCGGCGTCGGGTGGGGTCAGTGTGTGCTCTGTAGGGGTGCTGTTCCTGTCACTGTGTTGTCCATGTGCTGTTAAGGGTGCTGTCCTGACTGTCATTGGTGTTTCATGTACTGTTAGGGGTGCTGCAGCTGTACATGGGTGTTGCTGTCCTGGCTGTCACTAAGTTGTACACGGGGCAGGGGCACTGTCCTCCTGTATGCTGTGAAAATACAGGAAGCTGAATGTAAAAAATCTGGGGTGCAATGAAAATAAATGTACCCTGGCTCTGTCTTGTATGCTGTAAACATTCTGGGGTGCTGTTGTTAAAATAAAAGTACACTGGCCCTGTCTTGTATGCTGTAAAAATTCTGGGGTGCAGTGAAAATAAATGTACACTGGCCCTGTCTTGTACAGTATGCTGTAAAAATTCTGGGGTGCTGTTGTTAAAATAAAAGTGCACTGGCCCTGTCTTGTATGCTGTAAAAATTCTGGGGTGCACTGAAAATAAATGTACACTGGCTCTGTCTTGTATGCTGTAGAAATCCTGGGGTGCAGTGAAAATAAATGTACACTGGTCCTGTCTTGTATGCTGTAAAAATTCTCGGGTGTTATTGTTAAAAATAAAAGTACACTGGCCCTGTCCTGTATGCTGTAAAAATTCTGGGGTGCTGTAAAAAAAAAGTACACTGGTCCTGTACGCTGTAAAAACACAGGGGTGCTGTTGTTAAAATAAAAGTACACTGTTCCTGTATGCTGAAAAAATACAGTTGTGCAGTGAAAATAAATGTACACTGGCCCTGTCTTGTATGCTGTAAATTTACAGGGGTGTTGTGAAAATACAGGGGTGCTGGCCCTGTCTGCGGTTGCGATGTCTAGGCCTGACCTTCACAACACTGTGTGGGAAGAGGAGGCTCCTTCCACATTTTTTTACGCCCTATGCAAGTGCTGGGAGGTGCATCACCAGTCCATTTGCCTATTTTGAGATTGAGGATGTCAGTGTAGAAGTACACCAGGATGAGGAGGATATTGGTGTACCTGGATACTGAGGAGGATGGTAACGATAAAGATTCTGATGGTGATGTGGTTTGTTTGAATAAGGCACCAGTGGAGACTGTTGTTGGCCATGGGATGAAAAAGCCCATTTTCCTGCCTGGGCAAAATACCAAAAAAGCCACCTCTTCAATGTGGACTTATTTCTCCACAAATCCGGACAAGTATCAAGCCATCTGTTGCCTTTGTCAATCCATAATAAGTAGCGGTAAGGACGTTAACCACTTAGGAACATCCTCCCTTAAATGTCACCTGCAGCGCATTCATCATGAGTCATTGTTAAGTTCAGGACACTTTGTGTAATAGCGTAAGCAGTCCACTGACACCTAAATTATGTGGTTTGTTTGAATATTATTTCTCTGTGAAGATGAGGATGTAAACACTGAAGGGGAGATCTGAGGATGAGGACGACATTCTGCCTCTGTAGAGCCAGTTTGTGCATGGACAGATTAATTGCTTCTTTTTTGGTGGGGGCCCAAACAAACCAATCATTTCAGCCACAGTTATGTGGCAGACCCTGCCACTGAAATGACTGGTTTGTTAAAGTGTGCATGTCCTGTTTATACAACATAAGAGTGGGTGGGAGGGCCCTAGGACAATTCCATCTTGCGCGTCTTTTCTTTGCCACATCATTCCAGCGGTGCTGCCCTATATAGGGTGCTGCTCCTCTGACCTATCAGTCATGGGGTGCTGCCCCATTGCCGTTTAAGTCCAGGGTTGCTGTTGCCTGTCTGCTGTGCTGTGTAATTCTCCAGGGGTGCAGCCTATGCTGTACAAATCAGATATGAAACAAGCTTCAACATCACAAACAGATTTGTGAAAAAATAGCCGCAAAGGTGGAAATGGAAATTGCTATTTTGACTAAGTGTTTTTTAATAAAGTGGGGAGAGACCACATTTGTGGCCAAAGTCAGTGTGACTCAGAAGAGACAGAATTATAATCCAGCGCAACTGCCAGAGAGGTAAAAGAGATTTTCTGCAGGTTCTTCTCAATTTTTTCTTGTTAGGGACTCACTCAAATGAATGGCTCCCATTAGTCAACCTTAATTTTGATTTATTATTGATGTTTCACATTTTGGGATTATTTATTTACAAGATGCGCATTTGTTGTACAGGGTTCTTTTCTATGGGCTGCGTAGGGTTATCGCATGACCTTGCAATGTTAGAAGAACAGAGTTTCAGTGATCTTGCATTGCATCAGCTTTCAATTGCACTGCAGCACTAGATGGGCAAGGAGCTCCTGTGAGGCACAGTTACTGAATAAGGCCCAGTATGGAGTCTCATGGTAGCCTACAGCCAGGAAGATGTCTGGCTTGCCACGTTGAGGCATGCTATGGGCACGAAGGTTAGCATTTCCTCCTCCCACAGTCCTACTTATAGTATGAAATGATTTTCGACTGTAGAGTGGTAAGCTTCACTATGGCAGGGGCTCAATAACAAAAAAAAATCACTGCACAGTCCTGCTTAGTACTGTACCGAACCCACCAGAACTCAACTTGCCCCATCCAGGGCTGCTGTGGACGCTCAGGAGGGGCTGCTAAAACATCTAAGGGGCTGGTTTATTTAAAACTTAAATATAAAACATAAACAAGACACATAGGTATGCTTACATGCATGTAACTTGGACACGCAGGTATGCTCACATGCGTGTAACTGGGATCTGTGAAAAACAAAAATAAGGCATCTGCCACAAAATATGTAAATAAAAATGCAATAAAAAAAAATGGAAAAAACCAAGAGATTTTCACAAAATAAGTCTCTGTGGAGTGAAAATATCCAATCTTGATCCTGTGGTATACACCAGTTTATTTGCATCCCAGCATTACAGATGTGTCAATATACATCTTTGCTATATCCCGCCATGTATGGCACAGTTTTGCATGCCATACACTCAGAGATTTAGCCATGCCTTGTAATTTTTCTTAATTTTCTTCTTTAATATGTTACTTTATACATATTCTATTATGTCAAACAAAAATTTTAACATTCATCCACTCGCTACTCGTGTAAAAACAGCTTAGTAGCATTTTGCATGTTGTGCCAAATTGGTAAAAAAGCAAAGATGTAAGTGGACACATCTGTATATCCGAGATTATCTTAATCCCTGAAAATGTAGAAGGGGTACAAATTTGGAGGCTTTGGCCCCTAGTTTTTCAGTTTGTCAAGTAATGTGGTAGTGATATATTTGCTTGGTTAAAGTCCTTTCCGTTCCACACCAATATAGGAGTGGAACGGAAAGGACGGAGTAGAGGTGAAAGCCTGTGTGTTGTTCCTGATTGCGTGTGCCGCTGTAATTTTGAATCACCTTCTTTACACTGTCCTCTTCCTCTTCTCATAATGTGAAGAAGGAGGTGGTATGTTTGTAGCTAGCTAGGATTCGGAGAACTTTGTCGAGCTTTTTCCAGGGGTACCACTTGATGCTGAATGATTGGTTTATTAAACTGTGCATGTCCTGTTTAAGGGTTTGTGAGAGGGCCCAAGGACAATTCCATCTTGCACCTCTTTTTTATTTTTTTGCATTATGTGCTCTTTGGGGCCTAGTTTTTAAAAGTGCCATCCTGTCTGAGACTGCAATGCCACTCCTAGATGGGCCAGGTGTTTGTGCCGCCCACTTGTTTTTCTTAGCTTAGTCATCCAGCTACCTCGGTGCAACCTTTTGGCCTAAAAACAATATTATGAGGTCTGAGGTGTTCAGAATAGATTGGAAATTAATGTTATTTAGGTTAATAATACAGTAGGATCAAAATTACCCCCAAACTCTGAGATTTTAGCTGTTTTTATGGTTTGTTTTTTTAAAAACATCCAGATCCAAAACCAAAACCTGAAAGGGTTGTTATGGCAAAACCTATCCAGATCCAAAACACGAGCAGAGATCCAGATCCATAACCAAAACCCGAAATAGCATCCGCCGTGCATCTCTAGCTATTGATAGAGTGAATGAACTAAGGAGGGTGAAGGATACTTCTCCACATTCAGTAGTACCAACATAGAAATGAGTGGAGAGTAAGTTGAACTCAATATGCTACCTGGATGTGCTAGCGATATACATAATAACTTAGTACAATAAGTGCTTAAATGAGTACTGTATGGATCATTCTCTAAACACATGATGACGTGTATCTGCAGTTGCAGCTGGAATAACTTGGGCAGTCAGTAGCAGACCAGAACATAGGTGTTGTGGTAATGAGACTGCATGCAGGAAGCTTGGAAGCAGACTGAAGCATGCGCAGGTATAGCTGCAGGAGGCAGACAGCACACTAGTGTTGATAGAAACACCGATTACAATAGGAACAGGTGGTAACTCTAGGTGCAGAATGGTGAGCACTGATGCAGGCTGAATCCATAGACATGATAACACTCAGGTAGATAATAAAAATAACTGGTATAGTGGCTGGTGCTCAGGAACTGGGAACTGCTGCCCCATGGGATCAGGAGTCCTTGTACTTGCATGTTACAGGTGACAGGGAGCAGTTTAAATAGGGAGCTCTAGCAGTGGGTTGGATGTGTAAGCCATGTGCAGTTTAGGAATGCTGTGGATGAACTACTCAGTTGACCTTGTCATCCTGACATGACTGGTAAGCGCAATTCAGTGAATCAGCAGTACAGTAGGGTAAGAAGGTCTAAGTTCCAAATTTATGAAAAAGTTTAAGAGAGATACAATATTCAAGCACATGACCAGCTACACAAATTTCTGCAGAATTAAAGTCTGGCAGTCTACTAAATCATGTCTTAACTGAAAACATCCCTTACATAAATTAGCAGATTGCTTCCTTCACTGTTCAAGCAGTTTCATCAACAAGATATACATTTTATTAGGCATATCACTGGTAATTATATATCTATGCTGGATATGGATGTTTCTAGATGCAATAAATAAATGGTCATTCAGGATCCTACCAGTGGGAATCCCGACTCCAGAATCCCAACACTTCTTGGAATGCCGACACTAGCATCCCAACATGGATCGAAATATTAGCTCCATGATTCAGTGGTGCAAGTATAATTTTTTTCTTAGTGGTACTGATAGTAAAAATGGGCGTGGTCATGTGTCATGAGGAGGCGTGGTCACAGAAATCTAGGGGAGTGGCTACATGACAATAGGGGCATGGCCACATTATGCCAAACACATGCCATACACAACATGCAACACACCATAATGCTTATTACACATTATGCCACACATAGAAATGCCTATTACACATTATGCCAGACACCGCAACATCCATTACAAATTATGCCACACACCAGAATGCCCATTACACACATGATGCAACACAACGTAATTCCTTTCATACATGGGCGGATTGGTATGCAGGGACCCCGGAACAATTCCCCCTTTTCCGGCTCAGATGCGCTAACCTTCTCCTCCTCTTGGTGTCCTGGGGCCAGCCACGGGCTTCATGATAGCCAGCCTAGCTGAGTGTATCTCACTGGCCACGTCAGCTATAGTAAAGAAGGGGGCAGGGTCATCTGGAGTTCTGTGCAGCATGGCCAGTTCCCCAGACTACCCACTGAGCTCAGATGCCGCTGGCCACTGCAAGCTGTATTGCTGGACATCCGCTGCTATACATAAGCAAACGGTGTTCCTGGTTCTGGATAGAACCCCAACTCAGCTAGTGAAACAGCAGTGGCAGCCACCTAGAGAGCCACATCACTCCAGCAACTGATCCCTGGGAGCAGCAGGACTGGACACTGATGGGGAGGCAGCCACTTTCTCTTGAAAAAGGCCATCCATGTCACTGGATAATAGGGTGAGAGGGCCAGCAGGGGTTGGGGCACAGTAATATGGAGACTGGCAGACCCTGTGCATGACCCATTTCCACCATGTGTACATGTCCCAATGTCACCCTGTGTGCATGTCCCACTGTCACCCTATGTATATATGTCCCACTATCACCCCATGTCATGACACTGCCGGCCAATTCTACAAATAAGCCAATTTGAGAATTGCCACATGCGACGTGGGGGTCACTTTTGACACATGGGATTAATCAAACACCTTAGCTGCCACCAGCAAAAGGGATTTAGCATCTAAACATAAGGTAGTCTTCGATTCTACCTGTCACACACACTGCTATACTTAGAAAAGTAGATAGACATGTGCCACATGAGGCCTTTGTTCATAAGATTCATAGAATCAGAACTAAAAATTAGATGTTTAATTTCAATAATATCTTCAGAGCTTTAGTTACAAAAAGGTGTTACAAAGATTATTAAGAATATTTTAAAAAAACACACACACAGTGTTATACAGTAACTACTAGGAGTCTCTGTGTGTGCACATGCAGGAAAAACCTGAAATGAGGTCAGTTGAAGCCAGGTGAAAATTAAACGAGGTGTATTGTAACCAAAGAACCAGTATGATGCTGGAATATAGAATGATAAAATGAATACAGAAAATGGATCTTCAATTTACATGGAACAGAATGCAAATATTCCAAGATTATTGCAATTGCTTGTTATTGGAACAGTGAGTATGATGATGCTTGAATACAGGTAGGGCTAGAAATCTTGAAACAAGGCATAGGTAACACCAGACTACAGGAAGTGTCCCCGAGATGCAGGTATGACTGAAGCAGGACATGATAACTGGAGAGAGCCTAGTCACAATCCACATGGAACCACAATGATTTGCACATGAATGCTAGTGAGCTGGACCTAAATAGCAGAACAAGGTGTTGGCCACAGCTGCTCACAATTGTTTAATTAACCTGCAGGGACAGAGTGTGCAACTGACATTCAGAACACTGGCAGAAAGTGAGACCCCTAGAGGCAGGAAGGAGACATGATGCAAAGCAACACAAAAATACAGACCTTCCTGACATTATCCCTCCCTTAAACAGTCAGATTCCAGACGCCTATAAGTTCATCTTCTCTTATTTTTTCTTCTCCTCTTTTTGGGTTGCCTAGATCTGTCTGAGGGTGCCACAAACACACTACTCGGCAGTACAGGTCCATCAATTATTAGTCTAGTATCCTTCAGAAGCTCGCTCTCAGAATCAGAGTCACAACCCATCGGCAGTAATGACCCCTTACTTTCTTGGATTGTATCAAGAGCGGATGGTAAATTTGTAGAAGCCAAACTTGCCGAGCAATCTGTGGGAACACCTAAAGATATGTACTCACATGTCAGAAACGGAGAATGCTGCCCAAACCGCAAAGGCTTGTCCTCAGATGGGTATACTTTAACATATACATCCAGGAGAGCGAGGACAGTTGGTGGGCTGAATCTTTCAAACACTGCCTTGAAGAAAGCAGTCAAATCTTGTAAAACTGGATCTTCCGAATCTACAAGACCACTTACCCACTCCAAGGCCCCCCCCTATGAACCTCATACATATGTTAGCTATTATATCAATAGGGGAAAAGTAATCAAAACTCAGATAATACTTGGAGAGCTATACACTGAGAGGTATCTCCATCAAAATAAGGCAGTTCCTCATCGAATTGGCTTTCCAAATTAGATGTTACATCAGGGAGGATAGAAAACAGTGGCCCCTCAGACAAGATGGACCCTTCTCAGGCCCCAGACAGTGAAGTCTCAGACGGCCCCCGCTGGGCAGAAACCTCAGATGACCCCGGCTGGGAAGGAACCTCAGATGGCCCCGGCTGGGCAGGAACCTCAGATGGCCCCGGCTGGGCAGGAACCTCAGATGGCCCCGGCTGGGCAGGAACCTCTAGGACCTCGCACATGGCAGGCACCTCTAGGACCTCGGGCATGGCAGGCACCTCTAGGACCTTGGGCACAGCAGGCAACTCAAGGACCTCGGGCACGGCAGGCACCTCGAGGACCTCTGCCTGGGGCTGGACAGGTAGAGCCCCCTCATGGGGCTGGATAGGCAGGGCCCCCTCCTGGGGCTGGTTAGGCAGGCCCCCCTCCTGGGGCTGGACTGGCAGGGCCCCCTCTTGGGACTGCGGCTCTCGAGACCTGTTGATACTGAAAGAAAACATATTGTACGGGATAATAGCCGATACAACGGCACTCTCCTCATGCCCGAAGGCAAGGGCAGTAGAGACCTCATGCCTGAAAGGCAAGGGCAATAGGGATTGACTCCCCTCTTGGAGTTGCTGGACCGGACAACCCCCCCAGGGGGCGCTGGGATGGACAACCCCCCCAGGGGGTGCTGGGCCAGACAACCCCCCTCTGGGGTTGCTGGGCCAGACACCCCCCTGGGGTCGCTGGGCCGGATACCCCCACCTGGGGTTGCTGGACCGGACACTTCCCCCTGGGGTCGCTAGGCCAGAAACCCCTCATTCCTCCTGGGGTTGCTGGGCTGGACACCCCTCCTTTAGAAATTTGAGCTCCACAATGGCATAACTGAGCAGAATTAGGATCTTTGGCAGAATGAAGAAAGATTTTTTTGGTTTGCGAGCAGGACATCATTGAATAAAATGTCCAGACCTGCCGCAATAAAAACAAAGTTTTTTATCCCTTCTGTGGCTAGTCTCTTCCTCAGAGAGTCTGGGTTGTGGAACGCTCCAAAACTTGCCTTTGCTTGAGATTGGGAAACAGCGGCCAGAATTGAGAGCACCAGATTCATATATTTCCCTTTTCCCTTGCGTCTCCTTAAAAGGATCTGGTAATCTTATTGAATAATCAGGCAGAGCAGACAGTATCTCAGAAGACAGGGTTTGAATATTCTCCAGTTTTTCTCTGAGATCAGGCAGCAATGTAGAGTCCACGAACATCATCAACTCGAGAGGCAGGGAACTTATTTAAAATGAAGCCATTTTATGAAATTCAGTCATTACCTCAAACTCTTTCTCATGTTTATGGGCAGATCATTCTGTTATAACTACTAGGCTTCTCTGTGTGTGCACATGCAGGAAAAACCTGCTGAAGCCAGGTGAAAATTAAACGAGGTTTATTGTAACCAAAGAACCAGTATGATGCTGGAATATATAATTATAAAATGAATACAGAAAATGGATCTTCGATTTACACGGAACAGAATGCAAATATTCCAAGATTATTGCAATAGCTTTTTGTTGGAACAGTGAGTATGATAATGCTTGAATAAAGGTAAAATCCAGGTTAATACAGAAAATGGATCTTGGAGTTACACGGTACAGGATGCAAATATTTCCAGATTACTGCAATGGCTTGTTATTGGAACAGTGAGTATTATGATGTTTGAATACAGGTAAAGTCCAGGTTAATAGCAGTGGTGAAAAGAACATGAAGAAATCCAGATTAAATCAAAGCAGAGGAAAATAACATACCAAAATCTAGTAACCAGGCAGGGGTGGTAACAGACTGCAAATAATAACTCAGGAATGCAGATATTGCTCCAGCAGCGCTAGAAATCTTGAAACAAGGCATAGGTAACACCAGACTACAGGAAATGTCCCCGAGATGCAGGAATGGCTGAAGCAGGACAGGATAACTGGAGAGAGCCTAGTCACAATCCACATGGAACCACAATGATCTGCACATGAATGCTAGTGAGCTGGACCTAAATAGCAGAACAAGGTGTTGGCCACATATGCTCACAATTGGGTAATTAACCTGCAGGGACAGAGTGCGCAACTGCCATTCAGACCTCTGGCAGAAAGTGAGACCCCTAGAGGCAGGAAGGAGACATAATGCAAGGCAACACAAACACACAGACCTTTCTGACACACAGATTATGGTATGATCTCAACAAATGAAAAGAAATAAAAATACAGAAAACCTAACTCACTCAAACGAACTTAGGTGGTTATGTTGTGGGAGAGTTTCACAGAATAGCCCTGGTCATTTACAACATATAGTGCCCAAGAAATGCCCTCTCTGTCCCAGTGAGAGGGACAGATATAGCCCTCTGCTGCAGCAGCCCCCACCCTTGGGATTGTTAACCACTGCCCTGCTGGACACTAAACATACACCATTTTTACATACTGTTGGTGTTTGGCAAAGGGCAGGGGGGAGGGGGTGTAGACCAAAGAATTGGAATCTCTTTTAAAGAGAGTGGGGTCTGTGAGGATCTGTACCTTGTCGCCCCTGGATGGTTTTATGACTAGCCAGGAAGTTTTGTGGCTTAGTCATCTAAACATGTGAAATTCCTTTACTTTCCATCAGGTGATTGATCCGGACATCCCCCTCTTATCAGGGTTTATAACCTCTGGTCTGGTCATTGCACATGGAGCATTGCTTTCATCCCTAACTTTAGGGTCTCTAGATAAGGGTTGATTTCAGTAAGACAGAATCTACTCTCTCTCTCACACGCAGCCAGGATGCATGGAGGTCAAATGCAGGACATCACCTGTCAGCCATTTTGTCACATCTAAGCTGAAAGAATAAAAAATTATATATATACAGTCACTTGAAATCATTATTGGTGATTATTACTGAAGGTAATCACCACACCTTAGATCACATATAATTTGTGATTCTCCTTTCTGCGTTTAAACATGACACCCCCCGTGTGCATGACCCACTGTCACCCCATGTATATATGTCCCACTGCCAACCCGTGTGCATGTCCCAATGTCACTCCGTGTGCATGAACTGCTATCACCCCCTGTATATACTGTATGTCCCACTATCACCCCCTGTATATATGTCCCACTGTTACCCTGTGTATATATGTCCCAGTGTCACCCCATGTATAGATGCCCTACTGTCACCCCATGTGTATATGTCCCACTGTCACCCTGCGTGCATGACCCACTATCACCCCATGTGTATGACCCACTATCATCCCCTGTACATATGTCCCACTGTCACCCCATGTATATATGTCCCACTGCCAACCCATGTGCATGTCCCAATGTCACTCCGTGTGCATGAACTGCTATCACCCCCTGTATATACTGTATGTCCCACTATCACCCCCTGTATATATGTCCCACTGTTACCCTGTGTATATATGTCCCAGTGTCACCACATGTATAGATGCCCTACTGTCACCCCATGTGTATATGTCCCACTGTCACCCTGCGTGCATGACCCACTATCACCCCATGTGCATGACCCACTATCATCCCCTGTACATATGTCCCACTGTCACCCCATGTATATATGTCCCACTGTCACCCCATGTGCATCTCTTACTGTCACCCCGTGTGCATGTCCCACTGTCACCCAGTGTTCCTGTCCCATCGTCACCCCATGTCTGAACCAATGTAACCATGTATATGATCCCACTGTGCTGCACTGTGTCCAGACCATGTGCTGCAGCACCATGAAACCCAATTCCTCTTTCCCACCACACAATTGAGGCAGAGGCCTGGTTGGGTGCCTGCTGGTTTCCCTGAAGTACCCTGATTCATGGGGTTAGGAATGGGGCAGAGTTATTGGTCCTCAGACATTGGTTACTGTGTCTCGCTCCATCCTGCTGTAACCACAGGTTCCTCTTTATACATATAATTTGATGGCAGTAAGATCCAAAAGCACCATCCAGTCTGCCCTTCAGGGTTAGAGTCTTAAGGTTAGGGTATTATGGTTGGTTTTGGATATAGATATATATATAGATATATGTATATATATGGGACACCTACGATTTACACTAGAAATCATTAATGTAGACCACACCCTTAGGCTCCACCTTTCAACAGACCCACCCCCATTAGGGCTGCCTCCAGAAATTTCCCGGGCTGGTTTTCCATCCCAATCTGCCCCTGCTTACATATTATACCACACACCATAATTCCTATTACATATTATGCCACAGACAGTTATGCCACTGATATAATTTTATGTCCCACACACAAAAATGCCCCTTATAAATGATGCCCCAGCAGTGGGCTGGTGGTGCTACGTACCACCACCATATTTCTTAATGGTACTCCGTACCACCCTACTTTCAGCACTGCCAGGACCCCAAACAATCTCTTCCAGGAGAGGTAAGATGCAGAAGGGGGGAGGTTAGGTTTAGGCTGTGGAGCGAGGGTTAGGGTTAGGATGCAGGAATAGGGCGAGTTAGGGTTAGGTTGCGGGGGTAGCGTTACGGTTAGGCTGCAGGAAAGAAACAGTTAGGTTTAGGCAGTGGGAAGGGCATGTTAGGTTTAGTAATGGGGGAGGGTAAATATACTTTCCCAACCCATGTCGCGATTTTCTACTTCGAGGTGCTGGTGTCAGACATATTATCGCTGGCATTCCATCTGCCAGCATATTGTATGTACCCTATCCAGTGGCATTCAAACCAAAGTGTAATACCCAAAGAGGATCAAAAAATAATCAGTAGTACAGGTTATCCTTAAACCAATTTATTCAAGTAAAAACAGCCATTTAATTACACTGAAATAAGCATACAGTAACATTCATGAAGAAAAAAAATTGCCAAGGTGGCTTCCTACCAAATGTGGCATAACTAGGCATCTGGGCACAGAGTAAGGAAATAATGTCATTTTTATTATCTTTATTTTCCTTTACCAAGTATCTGGATCATTGGTCCATTGGTTATAAAACACATAAAGATGAATCCTTGGTTGACTGACTTGGACTTACTATCCGCTGCTTTGTCATTAATAATATATATGGCTTTGTTTCATTTTCTTAAGTGCCAGGAGATATATTCCTCCCGGGCAGCTTTCACGATGCATATTATAAGGCGTTATTCTTTTTTTTTTTCATGCGTTTTAGGGGGAATATTTTATGGAAAAGATTCTGGATTCATGTGTGTTCCACTTTTTTGTAACTGCTGGGATATAGGCCATAGAAGATACTATCCAAAATGCAACAGGAAAAGCAATTTTAAACATGTTCTTATCATGTACAGTTTTTATTAAATGTTTTGACCTTTTTCTCTGAGCAACGCACAATAAAAGAAACTTGCAAGTACCTTAAATTCTGCATGATCAGAGCAGCTTTTACTTATTCTACACCCATTACATACAGTACCCAGCTAGGAATATTGGGGGTCATTCAGACCTGATTGCACGCTGCACTGCGATCAGGTCAGAACTGCGCATGCATATGTACCGCAATGCGCAGGCGCTATGGATTGTAGGACGAATCAGTTCGCACAGCCGATCGCAAGGAGATTGACAGGAAGAAGGCGTTTGTGGGTGTCAACTGACCATTTTCTGGGAGTGTTTGGAATAAAGCAGGCGTGTCTAAGCGTTTGCAGGGCGGGTGTCTGACATCAATTCTGACCCCGGACAGGCTGACGTGATCGCAGCGGCTGAGTAAGTTCTGGACTACTCAGAAACTGCACAAAACTTTTTTGTACCACCCGGCTGTACATGCGATCGCACACTTGCAAAGCGAAAATACACTCCCCAGTGGGTGGCGACTATCTGCTTGCAGCACTGCAAAAAATCCCTAGCGAGTGATCAGGTCTGAATTAGGCCCATTATACATGAGAGTTTAATTCACTCACAGTTCCTTGTGCTTTCAGATTGGAAATGAAGGTCTAATAAAATAATAATATATAGATTTCCATAATAAAGTATATTAAAATATACAGTCGTGTCATATTATTATGACCACCTCCTACATTTGACGTCGGCAGTGCGTAGCCCATGAAGTACGTCACGTGTCATGTGCTAGCTTGGTGGGTGTGCGATAGGCCGTCTGTACAGTACACATATCACTCGTTGCTGTCATGGGTAAATGGGGCGATTTATTCCATTTGCAAAAAGGGATGATTATTGATTTTCAGGCCAAGGTTGGTAGTATTTCTGAAACAGAGCAGTCTGTGAACTGTCGCATGCTGCTATGGTGAAGGTGTATCGTGACTGGACATATGGCACCATTGCGAATAACCGACGTGGAAACTGTGGAGCACCATGTGGCATGATGTGAGAGGTGAACATAAGTGTTTGATGGCCGACCGACACGCTACAATGGAGCAGCTCACATTCAAAAAGAACCTGGGGGCAACCAGACGTGTGTCTAAAATGACAGTTCAGCCTGTCTAGCTGCTGTCCGTGCTGCACACGGTGGTTTCACCCACTATTAGCTGGTGGTCATAATAATTGGACTTGACTGTGCAATATAGAATTATGGGGGCCATTCTGAGTTGTTCGCTAGCAGATTTCAGTCGCTGCGCAGCAATCAGGCAAAAAAACTGCACTTCTGCGCATGCGTATGCGGCGCAATGCGCTTGCGCGTCGTACTGTTACAACGAATGATGTAGTTTCACACAGGGTCTAGCGAAGCTTTTCAGTCGCACTGCTGGCCGCAGTGTGATTGACAGGAAGAGGGCGTTTCTGGGTGTCAACTGACCATTTTCAGAGAGTGTTCGGAAAAACGCAGGCATGGCAGGAAGAACGCAGGCGTGGCTGGGCGAATGCAGGGCGTGATTGTGACATCAAAACAGGAACCGAATAGTCTGAAGTGATCGCAAGCGCTGAGTAGGTCTGGAGCTACTCTGAAACTGCACAAAAAATTTTTGTAGCCGCTCTGCGATCCTTTCGTTTGCACTTCTGCTAAGCTAAAATACACTCCCAGTGGGAGGCGGCATAGCGTTTGCACGGCTGCTAAAAACTGCTAGCGAGCGAACAACTCGGAATGACCCCCTATATTCTATACGTAAAAAAGTTTATTTGACTAGAAAAGTTTACAGTAGTTTGAAATAAAAAAACAAACTGCTTTTTATCTTTTTTCTTTTTTTTTTATTGCACCCCTTTGGTGTAAATGAATAGTTGACACTTTTCTTTAAGCAAGAGTATTCTATAGCTGAAAGGAGCCAAAGCCAAGACTGGGAATAACATTGCCGGCTGCACTGAAAGACACATCATGCTGAGTACATATATGGCAATAACAAGTGTTTTACAGCATGCTGGGTGTGTAGTGCGTGCTATCCATAATTCCATACATTTCTGACATTTTTTTCATTTTTAGATTTATAGATAAAGATAATTATATGAAAAACACACTTAAGGCCAGGTAGAAGACAGCTCTAAAGCATCTTACAAAAATGCTATTAACTTATTCTGAACCTTTTTTTTTAAGTATGTTTAGAAATTAGTTTGGTTCTGTATGTCTATAATATTGTATTCTAAAATTAATTTAATCGCTCTACAAATATGCTGCAATTTATGTGTATTTTACATTTTCATCCATTTAATTTCCCCCCCAGGCAATACCAGCTGTGACCCTGGGGGAATCAGCACTGCATGGGGATCCTTTAAAATAGTGTCTGGAGCAACTTACACACCCAGCTTACAAGACCAGAACTCCGCAGATTTTAAAACTCTTGCTTTTGATGTCCAAAAAATGGTAAATCTATGCTATTGTTATTAAAGAATATATTTACATAATCTCCTTCCTTATATTTTAAAGAAAGACACCAAATGTGGTTACTGTCTTCTGAGACACACCAAATGGGATACAGCCTAATTCAGACCTGATCGTAGCAGCAAATTTGTTAGCAGTTGGGCAAAACCATGTGCACTGCAGGGGAGGCAGATATAACATTTGCAGAGAGAGTTAGATTTGGATGGGTTATTTTGTTTCTGTGCAGGGTAAATACTGGCTGCTTTATTTTTACACTGCAAATTAGATTGCAGCTTGAACACACCCCACCCAAATCTAACTCTCTCTGCACATGTTATATCTGCCTCCCCTGCAGTGCACATGGTTTTGCCCAATTGCTAAAAAATGTCCTGCTGCGATCAACTTGGAATTACCCCCCATGTGCACTGCAGGAGGGAGGGGGGGGGAAAGATATAACACGTGCAGAGTGAGTTAGATTCGGGTGGGGTGTGTTCAAACTGAAATCTAAATTGCACTGTAAACATAAAGCAGCCAGTATTTACCCTGCACAGAAACAATATAACCCACCCAAATCTAACTATCTCTGCACATGTTATATCTGCCCATCCCCCCCCCCCCCCCCGCAGTGCACATGGTTTTGCCCAACTGCTAACAAATTTGCTGCTGCGATCAACTCGGAATCACCCCCACAGTACTTACTAAAGTGTTGTTTTGCACAGTATATGTGGGGATATGTATTAAAGCTTGGAGAAAGATAAAGTGGAGAGAGAGAAATGTCCAGCCAATCAGATCCTGTCATTTTATAGGCTGTGTTTGATAAAAAGCATGAGCTGATTGGTTGTTACTTTATTTCCCATCACATTATCAATCTCCATGGTTTGATACAGCTACCCCATGGTTAAAAAATCGCTACATTTCAATATTCAGATTAAGGCCCTTATTCAGTAAGTTTTGCAGATCTCAGAAAATCGCAAACAGGCAATTTTTGGAGATCTGCAACATGATCTGCCACTGCAGCGTGCATTGTGTGGCCATTCGCACTGCGGTTGCATCCTGGAACGATGAGACCGCAGTATGATTGACAGCGGAGGGTGGGCGCATTGCAGTGTTGCTAGGTTGTGATCTGGACAATGGAGGTGTTTCTGAACCACTTTCGGGGTGACCACGTAACATCACATGCGGCCGATGTAGGGGGTCATCCCTAATTTCCCATTCTGCGATACGATTGGAATTCCATTGCGATCGTATGGCTGGGTGGGACTTTGCTGCTGCGTGGCCTCCCCTGTACTGGGTGGCCCCCAGCAAGCGATCTTCAGCAGTCGCAGATTCTGCTTTTTAGCTGAATCTGCTACTGAAGCTGATTAGGGTCTAGTGATGAGCGGGTTCGGTTCTTCGGAATCCGAACCCCCCCGAACTTCACCCATTTTACACGGGTGCGAGGCATACTCGGATACTCCAGTATTGCTCGGTTAACCCGAGCGCGCCCGAACGTCATCATCCCGCTGTCGGATTATCGCGAGATTCGGATTCTATATAAGGAGCCGCGCGTCGCTGCCATTTTTCACTCGTGCATTGGAAATGATAGTGAGAGGACGTGGCTGGCGTCCTCTCACTTTGTTTCAGAGCTTTCAGGGGGCTGCAAATATCTTTATTCTGGGGACCAGCAGTATTATAGGAGGAGTACAGTGCAGAGTTTTGCTGACCAGTGACCACCAGTATTATACGTTCTCTGCCTGAAAAACGCTCCATATCTGTGCTCAGTGAGCTGCATATATCTGTGCTCACACTGCTTTATTGTGGGGACTGGGGACCAGCAGTATTATATAGGAGGAGTACAGTGCAGAGTTTTGCTGACCAGTGACCACCAGTATTATACGTTGTCTGCCTGAAAAACGCTCCATATCTGTGCTCAGTGTGCTGCATATATCTGTGCTCACACTGCTTTATTGTGGGGACTGGGGACCAGCAGTATTATATAGGAGGAGTACAGTGCAGAGTTTTGCTGACCAGTGACCACCAGTATTATACGTTCTCTGCCTGAAAAACGCTCCATATCTGTGCTGCATTGTAGTATATAGTAGGAGTACAGTGCATAATTTTGCTGACCACCAGTATATAATATATAGGAGTATGGTACAGAAGGCCACTGCTCTACCTAACTCTGTGTCGTCAAGTATACTATCCATCCATACCTGTGGTGCATTTCAGTTTTGCACAGTTTGCTGATCACCAGTATATAATATATAGCAGTACGGTACAGTAGGCCACTGCTCTACCTACCTCTGTGTCGTCAAGTATACTATCCATCCATACCTGAGGTGCATTTCAGTTTTGCACAGTTTGCTGACCATAGTATATAATAAATAGCAGTACGGTACAGTAGGCCACTGCTCTACCTACCTCTGTGTCGTCAAGTATACTATCCATCCATACCTGTGGTGCATTTCAGTTTTGCACAGTTTGCTGACCACCAGTATATAATATATAGCAGTACGGTACAGTAGGCCACTGCTCTACCTACCTCTGTGTCGTCAAGTATACTATCCATCCATACCTGTGGTGAATTTCAGTTGTGCGCAGTATATATAGTAGTAGGCCATTGCTATTGATACTGGCATATAATTCCACACATTAAAAAATGGAGAACAAAAATGTGGAGGGTAAAATAGGGAAAGATCAAGATCCACTTCCACCGCGTGCTGAAGCTGCTGCCACTAGTCATGGCCGAGACGATGAAATGCCATCAACGTCGTCTGCCAAGGCCGATGCCCAATGTTATAGTAGAGAGCATGTAAAATCCAAAACACAAAAGTTCAGTAAAATGACCCAAAAATCACAATTAAAAGCGTCTGAGGAGAAGCGTAAACTTGCCAATATGCCATTTACGACACGGAGTGGCAAGGAACGGCTGAGGCCCTGGCCTATGTTCATGGCTAGTGGTTCAGCTTCACATGAGGATGGAAGCACTCATCCTCTCGCTAGAAAAATGAAAAGACTTAAGCAGGCAAAAGCACAGCAAAGAACTGTGCATTCTTCTAAATCACAAATCCCGAAGGAGAGTCCAATTGCTGCGATGCCTGACCTTCCCAACACTGGACGGGTAGAGGTGGCGCCTTCCACCACTTGCACGCCCCCTGCAAGTGCTGGAAGGAGCATCCGCAATCCAGTTCCTGATAGTCAAATTGTAGATGTCACTGTTGAAGTACACCAGGATGAGGATATGGGTGTTGCTGGCGCTGAGGAGGAAATTGACAAGGAGGATTCTGATGGTGAGGTGGTTTGTTTAAGTCAGGCACCCGGGGAAACACCTGTTGTCCGTGGGACGAATATGGCCATTGACATGCCTGGTCAACTTACAAAAAAAAATCACCTCTTCGGTGTGGAATTATTTCAACACAAATGCGTACAACAGGTGTCAAGCCGTGTGTTGCCTTTGTCAAGCTGTAATAAGTAGGGGTAAGGACATTAACCACCTCGGAACATCCTCCCTTATACGTCACCTGCAGCGCATTCATCATAAGTCAGTGACAAGTTCAAAAACTTTGGATGACAGCGGAAGCAGTACACTGACCACTAAATCCCTTCCTCTTGTAACCAAGCTCCTGCAAACCACACCACCAACTCCCTCAGTATCAATTTCCTCCTTAGACAGGAAAGCCAATAGTCCTGCAGGCCATGTCACTGTCACATCTGATGAGTCCTCTCCTGCCTGGGATTCCTCCGATGGATCCTTGAGTGTAACGCCTACTGCTCCTGGCTCTGCTGTTGTTGCTGCTGGGAGTCGATCATCATCCCAGAGGGGAAGTCGGAAGACCACTTGTACTACTTCCAGTAAGCAATTGACTGTCCAACAGTCCTTTGCGAGGAAGATGAAATATCACAGCAGTCATCCTGCTGCAAAGCGGATAACTCAGGCCTTGGCAGCCTGGGCGGTGAGAAACGTGGTTCCGTTATCCACCGTTAATTCACAGGCAACTACAGACTTGATTGAGGTACAGTGTCCCCGGTACCAAATACCATCTAGGTTCCATTTCTCTAGGCAGGCGATACCGAAAATGTACACAGACCTCAGAAAAAGTCACCAGTGTCCTAAAAAATGCAGTTGTACCCAATGTCCACTTAACCACGGACATGTGGACAAGTGGAGCAGGGCAGACTCAGGACTATATGACTGTGACAGCCCACTGGGTAGATGTATTGCCTCCCGCAGCAAGAACAGCAGCGGCGGCACCAGTAGCAGCATCTCGCAAACGCCAACTCGTTCCTAGGCAGGCTACGCTTTGTATCACCGCTTTCCATAAGAGGCACACAGCTGACAACCTCTTACGGAAACTGAGGAACATCATCGCAGAATGGATTTGTGACATCGGACAATGCCAGCAATATTGTGCGTGCATTACATCTGGGCAAATTCCAGCACGTCCCATGTTTTGCACATACATTGAAGTTGGTGGTGCAGAATTATTTAAAAAATGACAGGGGCGTGCAAGAGATGCTGTCGGTGGCCCGAAGAATTGCGGGCGACTTTCGGCATTCAGCCACCGCGTGCCGAAGACTGGAGCACCAGCAAACAGTCCTGAACCTGCCCTGCCATCATCTGAAGCAAGAGGTGGTAACGAGGTGGAATTCAACCCTCTATATGCTTCAGAGGATGGAGGAGCAGCAAAAGGCCATTCAAGCCTATACATCTGCCTACGATATATGCAAATGAGGGGGAATGCACCTGACTCAAGCGCAGTGTAGAATGATTTCAACATTGTGCAAGGTTCTGCAATCCTTTGAACTTGCCACACGTGAAGTCAGTTCAGACACTGCCAACCTGAGTCAGGTCATTCCCCTCATCAGGCTTTTGCAGAAGAAGCTGGAGACATTGAAGTAGGAGCTAAAACAGAGCGATTCCGCTAGGCATGTGGGACTTGTGGATGGAGCCCTTAATTCGCTTAACCAGGATTCACGGGTGGTCAATCTGTTGAAATCAGAGCACTACATTTTGGCCACCGTGCTCGATCCTAGATTTAAAACCTACGTTTGATCTCTCTTTCCGGCAGACACAAGTCTGCAGAGGTTCAAAGACCTGCTGGTGAGAAAATTGTCAAGTCAAGCCGAACGTGACCCGTCAACAGCTCCTCCTTCACATTCTCCCGCAACTGGGGGTGCGAGGAAAAGGCTAAGAATTCCAAGCCAACCCGCTGACGGTGATGCAGGGCAGTCTGGAGCGAGTGCTGACATCTGGTACGGACTGAAGGACCTACCAACGATTACTGACATGTCGTCTACTGTCACTGCATATGATTCTCTCACCATTGAAAGAATGGTGGAGGATTATATGAGTGACCGCATCCAAGTAGGCACGTCAGACAGTCCGTACGTATACTGGCAGGAAAAAGAGGCAATTTGAAGGCCCTTGCAGAAACTGGCTTTATTTTACCTAAGTTGCCCACCCTTCTGTGTGTACTCCGAAAGAGTGTTTAGTGCAGCCGCTCATCTTGTCAGCAATCGGCGTACGAGGTTACTTCCAGAAAATAAGATTTTACTTACCGGTAAATCTATTTCTCGTAGTCCGTAGTGGATGCTGGGGACTCCGTAAGGACCATGGGGAATAGACGGGCTCTGCAGGAGACATGGGCACTTTAAGAAAGAATTTAGATTCTGGTGTGCTCTGGCTCCTCCCTCTATGTCCTTCCTCCAGACCTCCATTAGAGAAACTGTTCCCGGAAGAGCTGACAGTACAAGGAAAGGATTTTGGGAATCCAGGGTAAGACTCATACCAGCCACACCAATCACACCGTATAACTTGTGATAACTTTACCCAGTTAACAGTATGAACAATCACAGAGCATCAGATAAACTCTGATGCAACTATAACATAACCCTTATTTAAGCAATAACTATATACAAGCATTGCAGAAGAAGTCCGCACTTGGGACGGGCGCCCAGCATCCACTACGGACTACGAGAAATAGATTTACCGGTAAGTAAAATCTTATTTTCTCTAACGGCCTAGTGGATGCTGGGGACTCCGTAAGGACCATGGGGATTATACCAAAGCTCCCAAACGGGTGGGAGAGTGCGGATGACTCTGCAGCACCGAATGAGCAAACACAAGGTCCTCCTCAGCCAGGGTATCAAACTTGTAGAACTTTGCAAAGGTGTTTGAACCTGACCAAGTAGCCGCTCGGCAAAGCTGTAATGCCGAGACCCCTCGGGCAGCCGCCCAAGAAGAGCCCACCTTCCTTGTGGAATGGGCCTTAACTGATTTAGGCAGCGGCAACCCAGCCGCAGAATTAGCCTGCTGAATCGTGTTACAGATCCAGCGAGCAATAGTTTGCTTTGAAGCAGGCGCCCCAAGCTTGTTGGAAGCATACAGGATAAACAAAGATTCTGTTTTCCTGACCTTAGACGTTCTGGCTACATAAACCTTCAAAGCCCCGACTACGTCAAGTGACTCGGAATCCTCCAAGTCAGTAGTAGCCACAGGCACCACAATAGGTTGGTTTATATGAAAGGATGAAACCACTTTTGGCAGAAATTGTGGGCGGGTTCGCAATTCTGCTCTATCCACATGGAAAACCAGATAAGGGCTTTTATGTGACAAAGCCGCCAATTCTGACACACGCCTAGCCGAAGCCAAGGCTAATAGCATGACCACCTTCCACGTGAGAGATTTTACTTCCACCGTTTTGAGTGGTTAAAACCAGTGTGATTTCAGGAAACTCAACACCACGTTAAGATCCCAAGGTGCCACTAAAGGCACAAAAGGGGGATGAATATGCAGCACTCCCTTTACAAATGTCTGAACTTCAGGCAGAGAAGCTAGTTTTTTTTTTAAAGAAAATGGATAAGGCCGAAATCTGAACCTTAATGGAACCCAATTTAAGGCCCAAAGTCACTCCCGACTGTAGGAAGTGAAGGAAAAGGCCCAGCTGGAATTCCTCTGTAGGGGCATTCCTGCCCTCACACCAAGCCACATATTTTCGCCATATACGGTGATAATGTTGAGCCGTCACATCCTTCCTAGCCTCTATCAGCGTAGGAATGACCTCATTCGGAATGCCTTTTTCTGCTAGGATCCGGTGTTCAACCGCCATGCCGTCAAACGCAGCCGCTGTAAGTCTTGGAACAGACAGGGCCCCTGTTGCACAAGTCGTGTCCTAGAGGCAGAGGCCACGGGTCCTCTGTGAGCATTTCTTGCAGATCTGGATACCAAGTCCTTCTTGGCCAATCCGGAACAAAGAGTATTGTTCTCACTCCTCTTTTCCTTATGATTCTCAGCACCTTGGGTATGAGAGGAAGAGGAGGAAATACATAGACCGACTGGAACACCCACGGTGTCACCAGTGCGTCTACAGCTATCGCCTGAGGGTCTCTTGACCTGGCGCAATATCTCTGCAGCTTTTTGTTGAGGCGGGATGCCATTATGTCCACCTGTGGCAGTTCCTACCGACTTGCAATCTGCATGAAGACTTCTTGATGAAGTCCCCACTCTCCCGGGTGGAGGTCGTGCCTGCTGAGGAAGTCTGCTTCCCAGTTGTCCACTCCCGGAATGAACACTGCTGACAGTGCGCTTACGTGATTCTCCGCCTAGCGAAGAATTCTGGTGGCTTCTACCATCGCCACCCTGCTTCTTGTGCCGCCTTGGTGGTTTACATGAGCCACTGCGGTGATATTGTCTGACTGAATCAGAACCGGTTGGTCGCGAAGCAGGGACTCCGCTTGACGTAGGGCGTTGTATATGGCCCTTAGTTCCAGGATGTTGATGTGAAGGCAAGTCTCATGACTTGACCACAGCCCTTGGAAATTTCTTCCCTGTGTGACTGCCCCCCACCCTCGGAGGCTTGCTTCCGTGGTCACCAGGACCTAGTCCTGAATGCCAAATCTGCGACCTTCAAGAAGGTGAGCACTCTGCAGCCACCACGTGAGAAACACCCTTGCCATGGGGGATAGGGTGATTAACCGATGCATCTGAAGATGTGATCAGGACCACTTGTCCAGTAAGTCCCATTGGAAGGTCCTCGCATGGAACCTGCCGAAGGGAATGGCCTCGTATGATGCCACCATCCTTCCCAGGACTCGAGTGCAGTGATGCACTGACACCTGTTTTGGTTTTAATAGATTCCTGACCAGTGTCACGAGCTCCTGAGCTCTCTCTATCGGGAGATAAACCCTTTTCTGGTCTGTGTCTAGGATCATGCCTAGGAGAGGCAGATGAGCTGTAGGAACCAACTGCGACTTTGGAATATATAGAATCCAGCCGTGTTGCCGTTACACTTCCAGAGAAAGTGATACGCTGTTCAGCAACTGCTCTCTTGATCTCGCTTTTATGAGGAGATCGTCCAAGTACGTGATAATAGTGACACCTTGCTTCCGCAGGAACACCATCATTTCCGCCATTACCTTAGTGAAGATTATCGGGGCAGTGGAGAGACCAAACGGCAACGTCTGAAATTGGTAATGACAATCCCGTACCGCAATTCTGAGGTACGCCTGATGAGGTGGATAAATGGGGACATGAAGGTATGCATCCTTTATGTCCAGAGTCACCATAAAATCTCCCCCTTTAAGGCTTGCAATGACCACTCTTAGCGATTCCATCTTGAACTTAAACCTTTTCAGGTATATGTTCAGGGATTTTAAATTCAATATGGGTCTGACCGAACCGTCTGGTTTCGGGACTACAACATGGTCGAATAATAACTCCCTCCTTGTTGAAGGAGGGGAACCTTGACCACCACCTGTTGAAGATACAATTTGTGAATTGCAGTTAACACTGTTTCCCTCTCGTGGGGGGAAGCCGGCAGGGCCGTCGGTGAGGTGCGTTGTGCAGCTTCTTTCCTCTGCCCCCGCCTCTGGCAAGAAAGGACGTACCTCGGACTTTCTTGTTTCTTTGTTCGAAAGGCTGCATTTGATAATGTCGTGCTTTCCTTGGCTGTGCAGGAATATAAGGCAAAATATCAGAATTACCAGCTATAGCTGTGGAGACCAGGTCCGAGAACCCTTCTCCACACAATCCTCAGCCTTCCATATGCCTCTTAAGTCGGCATCATCTGTCCATTGCATATTTTACAGGACACGTCAAGCAGAAATCGACATAGCTTTGACTCTAGGACCCAGTATACTCATGTCTCCTTGGGCATGTTTTATATATATATATATATATATATATATATATATATATCTTAAGACAGCATCTTTAATACATATATCTCTATATATACATATATATATATATATACATACTAGGGTCTCAATCTCTGCTGATAAGGTACCTGACCACGCTTCTACAGCGCTATAAACCCATGCCGACACAATCGCCGGTCTGAGTAGTGTACCAGAATGTGCACGCTATCTGCAGGATCCCTGAGAATAGCTGTTACGTCAGGGCTACCTTTTGGGCAAACGTGACACCCTAGGGGAAGATTCCCATCATATCCTAGCCCTAGTGGGGAAAGGATACTGCCTGAGAATTCTTTGTGGGAAACTGCAGTCTCTTGTCTGGAGATTCCCGCTCTTTTTCATCATGAGAGGAGGGAAATTTACCTCAGCATTCTTCCCCTTAAACATGTGTACCCTTGTGTCAGGGACAGATGAGTCATCAGTGATATGCAAATCATCTTTTATTACAATAATCATATATTGAATACTTTTCTGCCATTTTGGCTGTAACTTTGCATTATCGTAGTCGACACTCCGTGTCGATATCAGTGTCTATTATTTTGGATAGTGAGCATTGAGAGACTCTGAAGGTCTCTGCGACATAGGGACAGACATGGGTAGATTTCCTGTCTGTTCTCTAATCTTTTGTGCAAATAATTCACCTTAGCACTTAATTACACATATCCAAACAGGTGTCGGCATTGTCGACGGAGACACCCTCTCACACACATATTTGCTCCATCTCCTCCTTAGGAAGCCTTTTACCTCAGACATGTCGACACACACGTACCGACACACCACACACTCAGGGAATGCTCATCTGAAGACAATTCCCTCATAAGGCCCTTTGGAGAGACAGAGAGAGAGTATGCCAGCACACATCCCAGCGCTATTAACCCAGGAATAACACAGTAACTTAATGTTAACCAGTAGCTGCTGTTTATATTGATTTTTGCACCTAATTATGTGCCCCCCCTCTCTTTTTACCCTCTTCTACTGTGTAACTACAGGGGAGAGACTGGGGAGCTTCCTCTCAGCGGTGCTGTGGAGAAAAAACATGGCGCTGGTGAGTGCTGAGGAAGAAGCCCCGACGGCGGGCTTCTGTCCCGCTTTCATGTACAATTTTGGCGGCGGCTCATACATATATACAGTGCCCAACTGTATATTATGCAAACTTTTGCCAAACAGGTCTCTAATTGCTGCCCACGGCGCCCCCCCCCCCTGTGCCCTGCACCCTTACAGTGACCGGAGTATGTGGGCGTAGTGTGGGAGCAATGGCGCACAGTTGCAGTGCTGTGCGCTACCTCATGTGAAGACTGGAGTCTTCTGCCGCCGATTTCGAAGTCTTCTTGCTTCTTTCACCCGGCTTCTGTCTTCCGGCTCTGCGAGGGGGGCGGCGGCGTGGCTCCGGGATCGGACGACAAAGGGTTAGATCCTGTGTACGATCCCTCTGGAGCTAATGGTGTCCAGTAGCCTAAGAAGCAGGACCTATCTTTAGAGAGTAGGGCTGCTTCTCTCCCCTCAGTCCCACGATGCAGGGAGTCTGTTGCCAGCAAAGCTCCCTGAAAATAAAAAACCTAACAAAATACTTTCTTATAGCAAGCTCAGGAGAGCTCTCTAAGTAGCACCCAGCTCGTCCGGGCACAGATTCAAACTGAGGTCTGGAGGAAGGACATAGAGGGAGGAGCCAGAGCACACCAGAATCTAAATTCTTTCTTAAAGTGCCCATGTCTCCTGCGGAGCCGGTCTATTCCCCATGGTCATTACGGAGTCCCCAGCATCTACTAGGACGTTAGAGAAAATGTGGAGAAGATGATGTTCATCAAAATGACTTATAATCAATTCCTCCGTGGAGACATTCACCAGCAATTGCCTCCAAAAGTACACAGGGACCTGAGATGGTGGATTCCAGTGGGGATGAATTAATAATCTGTGAGCAGGGGAATGTACACAGTGAAAGGGGTGAGGAATCGGACGATGAGGAGGAGGTGGACATCTTGCCTCTGTAGAGCCAGTTTGTGCAAGGAGAGATTGATTGCTTCTTTTTTGGTGGGGGCCCAAACCAACCAGTCATTTCAGTCACAGTTGTGTGGCAGACCCTGTCGCTGAAATGATGGGTTTGTTAAAGTGTGCATGTCCTGTTTATACAACATAAGGGTGGGTGGGAGGGCCCAAGGACAATTCCATCTTGCACCTCTTTTTTTCTTTCATTTTTCTTTGCATCATGTGCTGTTTGGGGACAATTTCTTTGAAGTGCCATCCTGCCTGACACTGCAGTGCCACTCCTAGATGGGCCAGGTGTTTGTGTCGGCCACTTGTGTCGCTTAGCTTAGCCATCCAGCGACCTTGGTACACCTCTTTTTTTCTTTGCATCATGTTCTGTTTGGGGACTATTTTGTTGAAGTGCCATCCTGTCTGACACTGCAGAGCTACTCCTAGATGGGCCAGGTGTTTGTGTCGGCCACTTGGGTCACTTAGCTTAGTCACACAGCTACCTCATTGCGCCTCTTTTTTTCTTTGCATCATGTTCTGTTTGGGGACTATTTTTTGAAGTGCCATCCTGTCTGACACTGCAGTGCCACTCCTAGATGGGCCACGTGTTTGTGTCGGCCACTTGGGTCGCTTAGCTTAGTCACACAGCTACCTCATTGCGCCTCTTTTTTTCTTGTATCATGTGCTGTTTGGGGATTATTTTTTTGAAGTGCCATCCTCAGAGCCGGCCCTAACCAATATGATGCCCTAGGCAAGATTTTGGCTGGTGCCCCCTAGCACCACCGCTGTTCTGCCTCTGACCTTGCACCTCTTTCCCAGCACCATCACCCCTCACCCATAGCAGTCCTTGTACCCCCTATATTTTAAATAGGAACAGTTCGCACATTTGATACACAGCCCAAAAAGGGGCATCTTCTTGCTGGGAAGGGGCATGGCCACACAATAGTAACCCCAATTCCAATTACGCCACACAGTGCTGCAACTTTATTCACATTTTATCTTGTGATAGTGTCCATAATTCATATTACATCCCACAGTAGTATCACTTTACCTTATAAACATTACTCCTCACAGTAGAGTCCCTTATTCACATTACATCACACTGAATTGCTCCTTATTCACATTACACCACACCTTATTGCTCTTTATTCACATTAGACGACACAGTAGTGCCCTTTCTATATGCAACGCCACATAGTAGAGCACCTTATACACATAATGCCACACATTAGTAATGCATTTATACACAATTCCACACAGTAATGCCTCTTACACATATGAGACACATTAATGTCCTTATAAACATAATGCACCTTACACATTATGACAACCTTTATTAATGCACTTTTACACATAATGTCCCTTACACATATGCCGCACATTATTAATGCAATTATACACATAATGACACACTACACATTTGCTGCACATTATTAGTGCCCCTATACACATAATGACACACACAGTAGTACCCTGTTACACATATGCCGCACATTATTAATGCCCTTATACACATAATGGCACACATAGTGGCCCTTTACACATATGTTGCACATTATTAAATCATTTTTACATGACACACATAATGCTCCTTACACATATTCTGAACACTACTGCACAACCAACCCACTCACATGCACACAGCACTCACACTTCCACTAACACTGTGACCTCTGCCTCTGCTTGGATACAGATGTGTCCTTACAAATCTTGCATCAATGCTAACGTCGGGCACCTTTTTTTTAATGAAAATGCATTTTATTTGCATTGCTATGTGGCTAGGATGCACAAGCAGCTTCTGCTGATTAAACTGATATGCAGCATGCCAATATACTGTGTGAGACTGTGGCTGTATCTGCATATGAAATGCTACATACAGAATATAGGCATGCCGCATATCATTTTAATCAGCAGATGCTGATTATGCCCTAGGCATATCAAATGCCCTAGGCAATTGCCTAGTTTGCCTATGCCTATGGCCGGCTCTGGACATCCTGTCTGACACTGCAGTGCCACTCCTAGATGGGCCAGGTGTTTGTGTCGGCCACTTGGGTCGCTTAGCTTAGTCATCCAGCGACCTTAGTGCAAATTTTAGGACTATAAATAATATTGTGAGGTGTGAGGTGTTCAGAATAGACTGAAAATGAGTGGAAATTATGGTTATTGAGGTTAATAATACTATGGGATCAAAATGACCCCCAAATTCTATGATTTAAGCTGTTTTTGAGGGGTTTTTGTAAAAAAACACCCGAATCCAAAACACACCCGAATCCGACAAAACATTTTCAGGGAGGTTTTGCCAAAACGCGTCCGAATCCAAAACATGGCCACGGAACCGAATCCAAAACCAAAACACAAAACCCGAAAAATGTCCGGTGCACATCACTATAAATAGGGTCCTACATTTTTAATCACAAATTGTAGTAAACCTGATGTGGTTACGGAAGTACATCGGATGTGTGGTGGTTGGCAAAGTTCAAAACAGCTTAGAGTTTAGAACAAACAGCTCATTTTCATATTAAACCTCAGACATACAAATTACAGTGGGATTTGCATAACTTCTGGTTCTGGAACACTCTACATTCTGTATCTTACATTAAAATACTTAAGAATTCAAAAGCCATCAGCCTGAGATTTGACAAATTATTAATATGCGCAAAACACAGTCAACCAAAAAAGAGATAGGGGAAAACCTTGCCTATAATAGGTATACGGCTGTATTTCCTGAGTTGTATTGCTTGGGCAATTGTGTTGCATTTCAATCTATCTGGATCTATCTGCTTGATTTTCTCTCTGCTAACACAAAAGCACCT